>NW_028261383.1:11399050-11674050 GCF_051295495.1 Thamnophis sirtalis
AGGTCTTCTAGTCCAACCCTCTGCTCAAGCAGGAGTCACTATACCATTTCAGACAAATGACTGTCCAGTCTCTTCTTAAAAAACCTCCAGTGATGAAGCACCCACAACATCTGAATGCAAGCCGTTCCAATGGTTGATTGCAGTGGTGGGTTCCGGCTCTCGTCACAACTGGTATGCTGTTCACGGGGCCGGGAATCCTCATTGGGCACCTGCGCTGCCCACGCATGAGCACACCACCACCCTGTGACACCCAGCTGCCCAGCAGAGGTCGCACAGGTGCCGGACACTGTGCGTGCATACTCCATTTTGCAGAATTAAGAGTACTTTTACTGGTTATAAGTAAATAGAAGCTAAGCAAAGCTGGATCTGAGATAAAAGTGCACACAAGCATAGATATCAATGTATGACCCATTCCCCTCTCCTTGGTAACCCAGTCCATAGTCCAATTACTCCACAGGTGTCATGTGGGAGACATCTTCAAAACCATCAGGTTGGTATGCTGGACAGTTGGCCTTGGTGGGAAACTCCCCTTCCCGCTACATGCGCAGTAGATGGTGAGAACAAACTCCCTTCTTACAGTCTCTTCTGTACAGAATATTTCCCACACCCAAATACCATGCCCCCCCTCCCCATTTCAATGGCAGCCAAAAAGCAAGCAGCAAAACAGAGACTGACAGCTTGCATCTTTCCTTGATGAGTTTCCATCCATTGTTTCTTCTCCTGCCTTCTGGTGCTTTGGAGAATAGGTTGAACCTGGTTTTATAGGATTACGGTGGATTAAGATGGATGCCTGGTTTAGAAGGTGTTGCCATGGCTGGGTGAGGAGAGGGAGCAAAACAAATGAACAGATGGATAGAGGGCAAAAGGACACTTTGCAGATTGTTGTTCAGGAGATGCAAATATTGGATTGCCTTCAGCTTTGTTTGCACCTGGAACACTCCTGGAAAATGTCATATTCAAATCCAAAGAGCTACAGCCTCCGCTTAATATGATGAAAAATAGCTTGAAATTTGTTTATTTCTGAGAGAAATACCTGAGAGACCGCCTCCTGCCGATTACCTCCCATAGACTGACTAGATCAAACAGATTAGGCCTTCTCCGGATCCCATCTGCCAGCCAATGTTGGCTGGCAACTCCCCGGGGGAGAGCCTTCTTTGTTGCAGCTCCAGCCCTCTGGAACGAGCTCCCCATGGAGATCCGGACCCTCACTACTCTCCCGGCCTTCCGCAAAGCCGTTAAGTCCTGGCTGCTCCAGCAGGCTGGGGGGCTTTCGAAATATCCAGCCCCTCGGAAATTGTGACTGTTGTATATTTTAATATGTTGTCTTGTGTATTATCCCCCTCCCTTGTTTTATTGTAAGCCGTCCGGAGTCCTTCGGGAGTGAGTGACATACAAGCTCAATAAAACAAACAAACAAACAATTTATTAAACTTTAAACACTGAACAAAACTGAACCAAAGGCAGGCAAAAGCAGGAAGAGATATGAAGAGGCATGAGTGGAAAGGACAGAAGACTTCTAACAATTTGTTAGGGAGGGAGGGAGGGAGGGAGGGAGGGAGGGAGGGAGGAGGTGGGAAGGAGAAGGAGGGAGGGAAGAGATGGGAATGAGAAGGAGGGAGAGGGGAGAAGATGGAAATGAGAAGGAGGGAGGGAGGGAAGAGATGGGAAGGAGAAGGAGGGAGGAAGGGAAGGCGAGAGGGAGGAGATGGGGATGAGAAGGAGGAAGGAGGGGAGGGGGAGGAGGAAGGAAGGAAGGAAGGAAGGAAGGAAGGAAGGAAGGAAGGAAGGAAGGAAGGAAGGAAGGAAATCAAAAGCTAAGTCATCCATTTTTCCCCAATAAAGAGCCAAAGAAGAAAAAAAGGAAAAGGAAGGAAGTAAGCAGGGCATACAAAGAATGGAGAAAAGGGCAAATGACCCACTGAGACAAAAAGACCCCATACATCAGTTTCAAGGGAATCTCCGTCTCCCTCTTCCAGGAGGCAAATCAAACATTTGCCTAAAGGTAAAGGTTCCCCTCACACATATGTGCTAGTCGTTCCTGACTCTAGGGGGTGATGAACATCTCTGTTTCAAAGCTGAAGAGCCAGCGCTGTCCAAAGACGTCTCTGTGGTCATGACTAAATGCTGAAGGTGCATGAAACGCTGTTACCTTCCCACCAAAAGTGGTTCCTACTTTTCTACTTGCATTTTACATGCTTTTCAACTGCTAGGTTGGCAGAAGCTGGGACAAGTAGGGGGAGCTCACTCCATTACACGGCGCTAGGGATTTGAACCACCAAATTGCCAACCTTTCTGATCCACAAGCTCAGCATCTTAGCCACTGAGCCACTGTGTTCCTAGAGAACTTTTGCCTAGCCCCCCCCCCAAAAAAGAGGGGGCAAAATCTCCCCTTGCCTGCCTCCACTCCAATCAGGAGCTGGTCGGGCTCTGCTCCCAAGAGGGGAGGGGCTTCGTGCTGTTTTCAGCTCTTATAAATAAATAATAAATAAATAAATAAATAAATAAATAAATAAATAAATAAATAAATAAATAAATAAATAAATAAATAAATAAATAAATAAATAAATAAATAAATAAATAAATAAATAAATAAATTCTTATCTGGTTGACATCCTTCGCAGCACCTGGTGAGGCATCAAAAGGATTTGTGCCTTACATTTAAACAGCAACAGAGTTGGAAGGGACCTTGGAGGTCATCTAGTCCAACCCACCCACTCCTCACGCAGGAGACCATTTGGCAACTTGAAGATTTGTGAACTTCAACTCCCAGAATTCCTCAGCTAGTCGTTTGGAGATTCTGGCTTAGATCAACTCCAGGTTTTCCTAATCGTCAGTGTAAGAGATCCAAAGGAGCTGTCCAGGTGCTGAAATTCTGAAAAAGGGGACTTCAGGTTTAACAAGGGTTCACTTCCTTTTTTCTTCCTGGTGGTTTTAATGTATTGAATGTATTTTTGCTTGTGTTTCTATGTCAGAAGACCCAATCAGAAAGGTCGGCAGTTTTGCGGTTCGAATCCCTAGTACAGGTTTCCTGCATGAGCAGGGGGTGGACTAGATGACCTCCAAGGTCCCTTCCAACTGTTTACTGTTTAAGGGGAGGCAGTTCCTCTCAGTAAAAGGGTGTGGGAGAAAACCTCGAGACACGCATTCCAAAGGTGAGGGGGGGGGCTGCGGAGGAAGGCTAGAGTTTGGGCACAGCCAAAGGACAGAACCGCCACCAGGGAACACTCGGCAGTATCCGGATTCTTGTCCTTCCATTTTTTCCCTCTCTCTCAAAAAACGCCAAGGTCATTTTATTAAGAGCAACGTCTGGATTTTCCGGATGGAGGGGGGAGGGAACAGGCGACAGATTCCAAAGACCAATCAGCAAGCGGGTGGGCGGAGTGAGAGATCCGCTTGGAGGTTAGCGCTCGCTTCATTTACCTCGCTGGCTCCGGTTCTTCGTGCGCACTTCGGAGTTTTGCATACAATGATGGAAAAGTGAAAGGTGGGATGTTAGTGCCTTATTTTACTGTAGCAGAAAGAGTCGGACGTCATGGTTCTTTTTCTTTTTTCTTTACCCCTATCTCTCCTCGCTTCTCTTCCCCACTTGCCATATCTGTCCCGGGCTGCATGGATGCTGTTCCACTCTGCACGCCTCTGGCTCCTGGGAATGGCTGTGGTGTTATCTTGCTGCGGTGAGTAAGGCAGGGAACGGGACGAAACACGGGCTGCAGCTTCCTCGCCGACCTTTCCCAGTTTTTTTTTTTCTCGCCAGGGATCCGCTTCTGGCGCTCCGCCGATGCCCAGAAGGACTGCACGGACCTGTTGGGGTGGGGATGGGGGCTCCTGGGTGGGATAAAAAACACGTCGGAGTGGCGGGATTTGTCCTCTTGTTCTGCCGTTCCGCCTTTTCAGTTAAGCGCCCCCCTTTTTTCAGCCGTCTATCCAGTACCCCTAAGGCTCCCTCCGCCTTAACGTTCATTGTTCCACCTGTAGAATCTGGGGTTTTATTGTCCCACGTGTAGAATTTTGGCTTTCATAACCTGGCATGTGAACCAAGATCATGTCATCGGATAACTGTCAGAGCCAGTGACTGGACTGATTGCCCCATGTGACCTAAGAGACGGGGGGGGGGGGGAGGGATCCTATTCTTTTAACTACTCCTATGTGTGGGAAATGGAGGGATGCGGTGGCTCAGTGGCTAAGACACAGTGCTTGTCAATGAGAGAGGCAGGCAGTTTGGCGGTTCGAATCCCTAGCATTGCGTAACATAGTGAGCTCCCGTTACTTGTCCCAGCTTCAGCCAACCTAGCAGTTCAAAAGCACAAAGAAAATGCAAGTAGAAAAATAGGGACCACTTTGGTGGGAAGGTAACAGCATTCAGTGCCCATTCAGTGTTTAGTCATGCCGGCCACATGACCACGGAGATGTCTTTGGACAGTGCTGGCTCTTTGGCTTTGAAACGAAGATGAGCACCACTCTCTAGAGTTGGGAATGACTAGCATATATGTGCGAGGGGAACCTTTACATTTATCTATGCACGGCAATAATTTAGAGCTAGCCTCATCTTTCTAAATGCTGATATGATGTACTCAATAAAGGAATTCTTGAACCGGAGCCAAGCTTCAGAGTCATGACTTCCCAGAGTTCATTACTCGGAACCATGACATTCTCCTTTAGCGGTAGCATAAATCGAAAAGTGGGTTTCTGGTGACAGTGTGATTCAGGGAGGGTCCTGAATGTAGATGTAACAGCATTGCTAAAAAGGCATTAAGAGTTGTTAACCTAATTTTGTGAAGCTGCTTCTTCGGTAACATTGTACTGCTAACTAAGGCTTACAAAAGCTTTGCCACATCAATCCTCAAATACAGCTCATCTGCCTGGAAGTGACCTCCAGTTTGCCTGTAGGGCCAGTTTTTCGTGCTCCAAAAAATGGCCTCATTGGCTTAAAGTGACAGGAGGAAAGGGAAAGAGGGAGAAGGAAAGAAAGGGAAGAAAGGAAAGGGAAAGGGAGGAATGAGAAAGGGAGGAGGAAAGAAAGAGAGAGAGAAAAGAGGAAAGAAAGGAGGAAAGAAAGAAGGAAACAAGCAGGAAGGCAACAAGGAAAAGAGGAAAGAAAGAAGGAAAAGAAAGAAAGAAAGAAAGAAAGAAAGAAAGAAAGAAAGAAAGAAAGAAAGAAAAAGAAAGAAGTGGGAGGGAGGAAGATAGGAAGGGAGGGAGGGAGGAAAGAGAGGAAAGAAACGAGGAAGGGAAGGAAAGGAAAGAGAAAGAGGGAAGAAGGAAGATAGGACGGAAGGAAGGGAGGAAAAGGAAGGAAAGGAGGAAAGAAAGAAGGAAAGGAGGAAAAGAAAGAAAGGCAAGAAAGAAAGAGGGAGGGAGGAAGATAGGAAGGGAGGGAGGAGAAGGAAGGAAACGAGGACGGGAAAGAAAGGAGAGAAAGAAAAAAGAAAGAAAAGATAAATAGATAGATAGATGATAGATAAATGGATGGATGGATGGATGGATGGATGGATGGATGGATGGATGGATGGATAGATAGATAGATGGATGGATGGATGATAGATAGATGGATGATAGATGATAGATAGATAGATAGATAGATAGATAGATAGATAGATAGATAGATAGATAGATAGATAGATAGATAGATAGATAGATAGATTGATTAAGGTGACCAGATTTTCAGATTGGTAAAGAGGGACACCTTTGACCGGGGGAGGGGGGGGCTTGATTAAAAATTTTATACTGAGCAACAAAAATTTTCATACAACGCAAAAATAGTATTGTAATATTTTTTTATTTCAACAGAACTACAATTTACAAATATAAATTGTAACTATTGGCAAACATCAAAATTTTGATCACGTGACCATGAGAATGCTGCAACGGTCGCTAAGTGTGAAAATGGTCGCTAAGTGTGAAAAATGGTCATCAGTCACTTTTTTCAATGCCATTGTAACTTTAGTCACTAAGCCCATTATACCACCTTTCTTGCCACAGTTCTTAAGTGAATAACTGCAGCTGATAAGTTAGTAACATAAGTGAATCTGGTTTCCCCATTTGACTTTGTCAAAAGGTCACAAAAAGCAATTACATGACCCCAGCACTCTGAAACCATCATAAATACGAATCTGTTGCCAAACATCAAAATTTTGATTGCATGACCATGAGGATGCTGTAACAGTCGCTAAGTGACTTTTCAATGCCATTGTAACTTTGGTCACTAAACAGCCATGTTCCTGACTTAACAACTACCATGATTCACTTAATGTGGCAATAAAAGGTCGCAAAATGAGGCAAAAATCATTTAACAAACGTCTCCCTTAGCAACAGAAATTGGGGGATCAATCCTGGTTGAAAAAACCGGCCCTACAAGCAAACCGGAACTGACCTCCAGTTTGCCTGTAGGGCCAGTTTTTCGTGCTCCAAAAAATGGCCTCGTTGGCTTAGAGTGACAGGAGGAAAGGGAGAGGGGGAGAGGGAAAGAAAGGGAAGAAAGGAAAGGGAAAGGGAGGAATGGGAAAGGGAGGAAAGAGAGAGAGAAAGGAGGAAAGAAAGGAGGAACGAAAGAAGGAAACAAGGAAGGAAACAAGGAAAAGAGGAAAGAAAGGAGAGGAGGAAAAGAAAGAAAGAAAGAAAGAAGAGGGAGGGAGGAAGATAGGAAGGAAGGGAGGGAGGAAAGAGAGGAAAGAAAGGAAACAAGGAAGGGAAGGGAAGAGAAAGAGGGAGGAAGGAAGATAGGAAGGGAGGGAGGGAGGGAGGAAAAGGAAGGAAAGGAGGAAAAGAGGAAAGAAAGAAGGAAAGGAGGAAAAGAAAGAAAGAAAGGCAAGAAAGAAAGAGGGAGGAAGGAAGGTAGATAGGAAGGAAGGATGGGAGGAAAAGGAAGGAAGGAAGGAAATGAGGAAAGGAAAGAAAGGAAAGAAAGAAAAAGAGATAGATAGATAGATAGATAGATAGATAGATAGACAGACAGACAGACAGACAGACAGACAGACAGACAGACAGACAGACAGACAGACAGACAGACAGATTCGATCGATCTGAGGGGAAAACAAGGACCCCTCGTCGAAGAAAAGACGTTGGGCAGACGGTGAGTTCCTGAACCGGTAAACCCCAACTTTCGCCTTGTACAATGAATTTAATCACTTTTGCGGAAAAGAGGAAACGGCGAAGCGGTTTCCCTTTAATAGAAGGCGCTGAGAAAAGGACGGGGGAAGAGCAACGCCTGGGTTTTCCGGAGAGAGGGGGGAGGGACAGGCGACAGATTCCAAAGACCAATCAGCAAGCGGGTGGGCGGAGCGAGAGATCCGCATGGAGGTCAGCGCTCGCTTCTTTTACCTCGCTGGCTCCGGTTCTTCGTGCGCACTTCGGAGCTTTGCTGGCCATACAGTGTTGGAAAAGTAAAAGTTGTGATGTTGATGCCTTATTTTACTGTAGCAGAAAGAGTCGGAAGTCAACGCTTCTTTTTCTTTTTTCTTTGCCCCTATCTCTCCTCGCTTCTCCTCCCCTTGTCCCCTCCCACTGCTTTCCTATTTACTTTTGTATTTTACAATACTCCATCAAAAGCTTAAACTCGGAATCTCGGATATGTTCGCAACCTTCAATTATTTCTAAGCCTAATAAAGGCAGGATACAAAGGAATGAATAATGTGCCAAGCAATGAGGAGGATCCCTACGTTAAAAACACTTGGATGCACATTCTATACTTCTGCAGTAAAAAAAACAAAAAACCAAAAAAACAATGGATTAGATTTCTCTCATCCTGCCTGTTATCTAGAGTCCCCACCCCCACCGCTCACCCAGCGCTGTATCTACCTTAAACTGCTTTTCCCGCGAAAACAGGGGGCAGGACAAAGATTTTAGCGGGAGCCCCACTTGCCATATCTGCTCCGGGCTGCATGAATGCTGTTCCACTCTGCACCACTCTGGCTCCTGGGGATGGCTGTGTGGTTATCCTGCTGCGGTGAGTAACGCAGGGAACGGGACGAAACACGGGCTGCAGCTTCCTCGCCGACCTTTCCCGGTTTTTTTCCCCGCCAGGGATCCGTTTCTGGCGCTCCGCCGATGCCCAGAAGGACTGCACGGACCTGTTGGGGTGGGGGCTCCTGGGTGGGATAAAAAACACCTCGGAGTGTCGGGATTTGTCCTCTTGTTCTGCCGTTCCGACTTTTCAGTTAAGCGCCCCCCTTTGTCAGCCCTCTATCCAGTAGTCCTTCTTTCCCGGAGCTCCCTCCGCCTTAACGTTCATTGTTGCACGTGTAGAATCTGGGGTTTCATTGTCGCACGTGTAGAATTTTGGCTTTCATTATTGCGTGTGTAGAATCTGGGCTTTCCTGCTGTTGGGGACCGAATGCGCTAACCTGTCTCACCCCCACACTCACACACACACACACACACACATTCACTTCGTCTCGTTTCTCTGCTTCGATCTTTGTTCTTGTCCATCGAAAGTTGCTTTTTCCATAAACCGTTTGTCTGGAATGATATAGGGTTTCCTGCCTGTGCCGAGGGTTGGACTAGAAGACCACCAAGGTCCCTTCCAGCTCTGTTATTCTGTTCTATTAAAATCGCTGAGATCAGAACTGCTTCTAGTGCTCCAGCTGGCTGATCCAGAAAGTCCGTTTCCAAGTGATCCCTTTAGCTTTTTTAGGATTATTCAAACTATCCTGGGCAATTGCCACCTTCCAGGTTTACAAACAGGACTGTTAAAAGCTCTGGCTGCTGCTACAATTCAAGAGTGGGGGGGACCTAGGAATGTGGTGCCTTATAACCTGCCATGTGAACCTGTCAGAGCCAGTGACTGGACTGATTGGCCCATGTGACCTTAGAGAGGGGGGAGGGGATCCTATTCTTTTAACTACCCCTAAGTGTGGGAAATTGAGGGATGCGGTGGGTCAGTGGCTAAGACACAAAGCTTGTCAATGAGAAAGGTAGGCAGTTTGGCGGTTCGAATCCCTAGTGCTGCGTAACAGAGTGAGCTCCCATTACTTGTCCCAGCTTCTGCCAAACTAGCAGTTCAAAAGTACAAAGAAAATGCAAGTAGAAAAATAGGGACCACTTTGGTGGGAAGGTAACAGCATTCAGTGGGTCCAGAGGTATTTCACAAGAAGAGTCCTCCACTCCTCTGCTCACAATAGAATCCCTTATGCCACCAGGCTCAGAATTTTGGGCTTGGACAACCTGGAACTATGCCACCTGCAGTCCGACCTAAGCATAGTACATAAAATTGTCTGCTTCAACAGCTTACCTGTCAATGACTTCTTCAGCTTCAACCTCAATAATACACGGGGAAACAATTGATACAAACTCAAGGTAAACTGCTCCAAACTCAATTGCAGAAAATACGACTTCAGCAACAGAGTGGTCAACGCCTGGAATGCTCTACCTGACTCCGTTGTTACATCCTCAAACCCCCACAGTTTCCACCTCAAACTGTCTACCATGGAACTCACCCCATTCCTAAGAGGTCCATTAAGGGAGTGTGCATAATAACTCCTAATTCTGTCCCTTTATGGCTTCCCTTTCCAGGCTCTTCCAAACACTCCCTGTCTTATTCCTATCTGCAAGTGTCAGAGCCCAGCCAGAAGCTGCCCCAGTTTCTCTTCATGGTCCACCTGGATGACCAGCCCATCGCTCGCTATGACAACCAAACCAGGAAGCTTGTGCCTCTGGTGCCCTGGATGGAGATGTTGGAGCTGAAAAGCTCTCTGTACCCTGAGTGGGTGTTCAGGTCTGACCTGGAGAGTGTCCAAAATTTCCACTCCCAGAATGAAGGTGAGCAGACAGATTCTTCCCTTCAGCTGTGAATTCACTCTCAATTCTTGCCTTCCACATCCTGTCATTTCAACTATCAAGGAAAGACACAAGTTCCCAGATGATGAAATGAAAATGAGTCAGCAGGGCTACTGCCACCTTAAGAAGCTGTCTATATAAGGGAGGTGATGTGAGGGCGTCTCCTCTCCTCCTGTTCTATCTCCACTGTAGCTCTCTGTGTGTGTTTCTGTGTTATAGTTGAAAATTGAATGATTGCCTGGTATTTGCTTAATACATGTATGTATGTATGTATGTATGTATGTATGTATGTACGTACGTACGTACATACATATATACCATAATTTTCAGAGTATAAGATACACCTTCCCCCCCCCAAAAAAGAGGATAAAAATCTGGGTGCATCTTATACACTAAATACAGCATTTTTGGCCTCCCAAAACCTCACCCCCTTCACAAAAATGGATGTGCAGAGGCTTTGGGAGGCCTTCAAAGTGTTCCTGGGGGCTGGGGAGGACAAAAAAGACTGGAAAATGGGCTGTTTTTGCCAATTTCTGCCCCTCCAAGCCCCCAGGAGCACTTTGCAGACCTCTCAAACTCTCTGCATGCCCCATTTTTGAAAAAAAAAAAAGAGGCATGCAGAGGCTTTGTGAGGTCTGCAGAGTGCAAAACCCTTTTTTAAAAAATTTACCTCTTCAAAATCTTGGTGCGTCTTATACTCCGGTACATCTTATAATCCGAAAAATACGGTAAGTCTTGTAGATAAACCACTCTTTGAAAAACAGAACTTCTGTGTACTGGATTTTGCTCCTGGGTTGTCTCAAAATAGTAGTCTGACACCAGAGATTGCAGAATTGAAACAGAACAATGAAAGCCCTCTCCCTTTTCAAGGGCACTTCTGCTTCTATTTATTTGTGAAACAGTTTTGTAGCTCCTGACAGTAAAATCCATGTCTTCTTCATCTAGAAAGAGATTGAAACTCCTGGTGAGGAGGGGCAAGAAAGGAGTGCATGGGGAGGGGGAGGAATCCCCACCCTTTCCAATCTCATTGAGTTTCTACTTCAGGGCTTCACACCTGGCAGGCAGTTTTGGGCTGTGAACTCCGGGAAGACGGGAGCCAAGAAGGCTATTTCCACTATGGTTATGATGGGATGGACTTCATCAGCTTCGACAAGGAGACCTTCAGATGGGTGACAGCTCAGCCCCAGGCCCAGAGGGTCAAGGAGAAGTGGGAGGATGATCCAGGGTGGTTCCAGGAAAATAAACACTTCCTAGAGGACACGTGCATTGTGTTGATGAAGAAATACTTGTTCCATGGGAAGGAAGCTCTTCAGAGGACAGGTGAGTCCATTGAAGAAGAAAACCGGGGGATCTCTCTAGGCTGGACACTGGAGGATGGAGGTGGGGAGGAAGGTCCTGTTTTGGGGAAAAGCCAACCTTGTGTTGCACTTGGCTTCTCAGGGGGCTCTAGCATGTCTAAACTTTGAAGCCTACTGGACGTTCAGGAGAGAAGCAGAGACAGTGAGACAGGCCAAGTCATAGGAGGACATTCCTGCTCTGAAATTTCTTGGTTTTTGCAGAGCCTCTGGTGGGGAAGGTGACCCGCAAGGTGGTCAATGAGAGATTGGAGGTCCTCATCTGCCAGGCCTTTGGCTTCTACCCCAAGAAGATCCAGGCCACCTGGATGAGGGATGGGGAAGTCTGCCAGTATGAGACCCTCTGTAGGAATGTGGCTCCCAACTCAGACGGGACCTATTATCTCTGGCTCAGCATTGAGATTGACCCCAAGGAGAGGCACCATTTTCTGTGTCACCTGGACCACGAAGGCTTGCAGGAGCCCCTGGTCTTGGCCTTGAAGGAGGAGCCTGATGATGAACTGCAGCATCCAGGTAAGTAGACGGGAATTAAGCACCCATGTTGGAAAGAATGAGGCGGGAAATGTTCTCTTTTAAACCAACTCATAATCTTGAGATGCACAGTAAGAAATATCCCCTGATAGAGTCTTCTGCTTAGATGATGCTAAGGACAGAGCATCTCTGAGAGATGCAAGGTGGATTCCCAGACGTATTTTGATGGTTCTGATTGGTTCACCTGAACTGGTAGTGGAAATCATGCTTGGCCCCACCTACCCATCCCGGCTCTACGGCATCCCATTTAGGCCCCCTTTTTGTAGGCAAAGCACATGCATGCACACTCACTGTCAGCGTTCCAAGTATCATGTAGAATTAAATCAGAGTCCAAGGCAAAATGATCCTTAAAGTTCCAATTTAATAAAGCAGACATCTTAGCACATCTGTGTTAATCCCAATTCTGGAAATGACATCAGAATTCCACCCAGTTAAAAGTTCATTTTCTTGTCCCCACATCCACAATCCATCACATGGTCCAATATTCTTCTTCCACGCTGGCATCACCACCCAGCTGCTTCCAGTCAGGTGTAAAAGTGCGGAGACAAAAGATGACCTTGGTCTTCTAGAAAAGAATGAAAAGAATACATTCCACAATCCTACTCCTGTCTATTCCCTCCTCCCATCAACTATACTAAAGAAACAGCATAATGAAATAAAAGAAAGTGTGGCAGGCCAAAATTCTAAAAGGAATAAAATTGCAGGCCTGACACTCACATTTGCGAACCTGTAGGGAACATAAGTGAATACCACCTCTGTGGTATCCAGAAAGCGCTGTGGCACAGAGAACCAGCATTCAACATGCTGCTTCTCTGTGCTGCGTGCTTTCTGGATGGAACTTAGAGGAAAGTGGCGGTTCACAGTTGCTAAATTGCACAAGAGATGCTCTCTCTCCCAGCAAGAGCAGCAGTGAAGAGAAGCAGCCCCAGAGAGCATAAATGGAGCGGAGCCTGCTTGATTAACCCTCACAACATGGCGGAAGTCACGCACATGCTCATGTGTGGAAGCCGTGCACACACTCATATTTTCGGCGAACCAGTTGTTAAGTGGGTTGAATCCCACCACTGGATCCTTCCTCTGCTCACTGCCTCCTAGTAGGGGACTCAGCATCAGTGCTGGAGGGCCCAAGAGTAGCCTCCAATCCTTAGCTCCAATAAGGAGCATCTATACTATCCTAAGAGTGAGATGTTAGCACCGTTTCAACATTTGAGAGGCTCTTACAAAGACGAGGGTGTCAAACTATTTTTCAAAGTGCCAAAAGGAAAGACAAGAAACAATGGAAGGAAACTAATCAAAGAGAGAAGCAACTTAGAAATAAGGAGAAATTTCCTAACAGTAAGATCAGTCCACTAATGGAATAGCTTGCCTTCAGAAGTTGTGGGTGCTCCATCACCGGCTTTCAAAAAGACACGGCATGGTCATTTGTCTGAAGTCATATAGGGTCTTCTGCTCGAGCAGGGGGTTGGACTAGAAGACCTCCAAGGCCCCTTCCTACTCGGTAATTCTATGTTCTAATCAGAAATGTGTTTCTCCTCCTTTAGCCAGAGAGAGATTTGCTCTGCTGGGGATCATCCCTGTTGTCCTGTTGCTGCCTCTGATGCTGTTCCTCCTGAGACGTAAGTGAACTGGAAATACCCTGGTGCTGATGGGTGCCAGGATCCCCTCCCCCACCCAAAAAACCACCTTCTTGTAAAGACCCAAAAGTTCTTTTTTAATAAAATATTTTATTAAAAAGTTTTTTTAAATTAAAAGTAACTAATTAATTAGTTGAAAGTTCATGATCTTGTCCCCACACCGACAATCCATCACATGGTCCAATCTTCTTCCACGCTGGCATCTCCACCCAGCTGCTTCTGATCAGTGCAAAGGTGTGGAGACAAAAGATGACCTTGGTCTTCTAGAAAAGAATGACAACAATACATTCCACAATCCTACTCCTTTCTATTCCCCCTTCCCATCAACTATACTAATGAAACAGCATAATGAAATAAGAGAAAGTGTGGCAGGACAAAGATTCTAACAGGAATATAATTGCAGGCCTGACATTTATTATGTACAAAAGAGTGCAAAACTTTTCTCGTGAAATACTTCTGAACCCTCTCGATTTCTTTGAAAACATTTCGCATCTAATCCAAGAACCTTCTTCTTCAATTTGAAGTTCAGTTCTAAGCTTTTTGGCCAAGAAGCAAAACATTTTCAAAGAAAAGTAAAAGTTGCCTTTTTAGGGGGAGGGAAGCACCATCGGGACAACACTTATCTGGATGATTGAGAATCTTCATAAACATCCTCCCATAAAGAGTCAAAAGGGAAGGACATCCCAAGTAAGCATTTTATAGTCCAATCTCACAGTCCACATCTGTCTTCTTGGAGTTTAGATCAAGGACTGCCTAGCAGCCCAGCCGTTAAACCAGGCAGGAAACAAAATCTTGCCACATCTGAGGATACAAACTTCTCCAACTGCCACTTTTAACAGCTTGATTTATTAAGGCAGATCCTTTTGTAGTTTCTTTCTCTGAGCTTTTTTTTTTTTTTTTTGCAATGTGTTTTTTTTATTTTTAAACATAAAAAACCATATATATATGGTGCAGGGCTTTGGGCGAAGGCTGGAGGGAATCGCCACTGGTGGCAAAGAGCTAGAGTGCTTTGTTCCAGTGGAGCTGCATCATGGCCTGGAACTGAGTGAGGTGCTTCTGCTGAGCCTCCTTCTCGGTCAGATCCAATTTGAACTGAGCTGTTTTGCTAAACTCTTTCTTGTGGTGGCTGATTAGCTCCAACACCTGCTTCCTGTTGGGGCCCTAAGGGACCCAGGTGAGCAGGGGAGGGGTGGCTGGGAGGGGAGGAGTGTGTAGAAGCTGGCGAGGCACCCTTTGACATAAGTGACATTGAGTTGATCACACTCACCCAGTCACATGACCACCTAGCCATGCCCACCTATCTAGTCATTAGGCAGATCATATTAGTGGTCCACGGGATTTAAAATTATGAATTTGGTGGTCCCTGAGGATAGTTTTTACAACAAAGTATAATGTGTTTTTCATTCCAGGAAACCTGCCTCCTTCTGTCCCTTCACGCAGAGTGGGTGAAACAGCCATGGAATAAAGAACTCGTAATTTTTTGATACAACGCAAATGAGTATAACTATTTTTGTACTTTTTAAAAAATTTTGGACCTTTTTATAATAAAAAGATTGTTCATATCAAAACATTGTAAGGTCATGCTAAAAGCTCGTGTTTTCTAATGTTTGAAATTTAGAAATGGAGGCAGGGTTGATCTTGGCGTACTGGTTAGAATACAGTATTGCAGGCTGCTTCTGCTGATTGCTGGCTGCCAGCAGTTCAGCAGTTGGATCCTGTCCGGCTCAAGGTTGACAGCCTTCCATTCTTCTGAGTGGGTAAAAGGAGGACCCAGATAGTTGGGGGCAATATGCTGACTCTGTAAAGCGTTAGAGAGGGCTATAAAGCCCTGTCAAGCAGTATATAAGTCTATTGCTATTATGCTGCCTTAGAACTGTCCACTGGTCCAAGAAGAAATGAGCAACAGGGTCAACAATGGAGATATAGACCCAGGGGTGGGCTTCAAAAATTGCAGCAATGGGTGGGCGTGGCCATGTTGGAAGTGGCCTAGTTGGCCTCCTGCACCACGTTCAGTGGGAGTTTTCTGCCCTCCCCAGGCACCGGAAGCTTTCCGGAGGGTGAAAACTGCTTCCTTTGGGCTCCGGAGGCTGTAAACAGGCTGGTTTCTGGACTCCCAGAACTTCTAGCAGGCCTATTTTCCTCCCTCCCTGAGCCTATGTGTGGGCCCTGCATTTACCTGGCACGATGAACGGGCCACGGGGAGACTCCTGGGACAGGGAGGGTGGGTTGGAAGGGGCGGGGGTGAATGGGCATGGCCAGCCAGAAGTAACATTTGGGGGTTTGCCAAACTGGGCAGAATCGTAGCTAGAGGATTCCCCAATCCTCTGTGAACCATGAGCAACCCACCCTGTATACACCCATCTTCCTTTGGGGTGAGTCTGTGTGAACCCTCCAGGAAATGACTTTAAGCCTGAACCTCTGGGGAAACCTTATGGGACTCTGCTCCATTGGGGAAGACAGAGACACTTGGTGGACAGCTGTGGCAGCCAGGCATATCTGCTGGCAGCCAGGATGCTCGGCAGCTCTTTAGCCTGGCCCCGTTTGGCACCACTGATGGACCGAGGATGTTCCAGATTCCTCATGTTTGTCTCACAGTGTCAGTCATCGAGTCTTCTCCAAGAGACTGGATCTGATCTTCTCCAGAAAAGAAGTAACTCCTCCAGAGACCTTTTTGCCTCATCTCTAGTTTACTCTTGGGGAAATTAAGGCTGTTAGGTAAGCTCCCCATTGGGAGAGTGAGTACATTCAGAGAAGCATTGTGAGAGTTGTGTTGGAGAACACACAAACCAGCATACAGAGACACTGCAGTTTAAATAGGCTTTCACTTTCATGGAAATAGAGGTATCAGAGTCCATCAAACAGTCCAAGTCATATATGGATAAGACAGTCAGTCATCAATGTCTTTCAGTTAAGGGATAATCCAAATAACATACAATCAGTCCAGTACGCTTTGCTAGCAGTTGCAAAACTTACAATAGCCCACAACACTTCCAGATCAGCCCAGCATCTAACAAAACAGAGAGAGAACTAACAGTCATTCTGGCTCCCTCTTATGGCCGATTGAGAAAAACAGCAGCCAATCACATTTTACAGTATGATTTAAAGAAACAGGTACAACCTTGTTACATGATTTATATGTTGCCAACCCAACCGTTTGATTATATTCCTAACAAAGGCCATTCAATCCAAAGGGTGCAGTTTTCCTCAAATTAATGTGGAGTGGTGTGTGTGTGTGTGTGTGTGTGTGTGTGTGTGTGTGTGTGTAGAAACCAACTCAAGCTTGCAAATGGCTTGAGTTCTAGATTGTCCAGAAGGGACATGATAGCAGTCTTCCAATATCTCATTGGTTGCCACAAAGAAGCGGGGGATCAACCTATTCTCCAAAGGACCTGAAGGCAGAAGAAGCAACAGATGGAATAACAGAATAACAGAGTTGGAAGGGATCCTGGAGGTCTTCTAGTCCAATCCTTTACTCCATCAGGAAACCCTACAGCACTTCAGACAATGGTTGCCCAATCTCTTCTTTAAAACTTCCAGTGCTGGAACCTTCACATGTTCTGGTGGCAAGTTTTTCCATGGATTAATTAATCAGGACTAATGAAGGAGAGAAGTAACCTGGAACCAAGGAGACGTTTCCTAACAGCCAGAAGAGTTAATCATTGGAACAACTTGCCTCCGGAAGTTGTGGATGCTTCAACATTGGAGGCTTTTAAGAAGAGATTGGACAACCGTTTTGTCTGAAATGGTCTAGGTCCAAGATGGCGAACCCATGGCATACATGCCACAGGTAGCACGCAGAGTCCAATCTGCAGGAATGCCAGCCATCACCCCAACCCAGCTCCATCATTCATGTGCCCGCACCTCTTGCCAGCCAGCTGGTCTTCTGATCTCTACCGCGCATGCTCAGGGGGCGGGGTGCATGTGGGTGGGGGGCACTTACATTGCATTTTGTGGATTCACACAGTGCTCCCATGCCCCATTTTGGCTTCCAGGTTGGTACAGGATACCTTCCAAGCCCAAAACAGGGTGTAAGGGGGCGCATGCGACCTGTTTTCATCCTGGAAAGCCTCCTGCACCAACCTGGAAGCCAAAAATGGGTGAGGAGGGAGGGACACACGTGTGGAGGCAGGGGGATTGTGGGGGGATCATGCAAACATGCATGGGGACGGGGCGCATACATTGCATTATGGCTATGTAGACTAGAAGACTTGTGTAACAGGATGAGCTCCCGTCACTCACCTCAGCTTCTGTCCACCTAGCAGTTCGAAAGCAAATTCCATGCAAGTAGATAAATAGCTACCACTTTGGTTGGGAAAGGTCCCTTTGATTTCAGTTGTTCTGTTTTGTTCTGTTCTTGCTCCTCACTTAGCACCTTTTCTGAAGAGGTTTAGAGGTTTATTGGTTTATTGGGATTTATATGCCGCCCTTTTCCCTGAGGGGACTCAGGGCGGCTTACAACCACAGGGGAGGGGGGTGCAGGTCAGAAACAAAACAATATGTGCACAAAGAAAAAAATACTAAAACACAACTTTTATTCAGCAATCAAAACACTCGGGCGGGTAATTGGAAGCCTATCCCCAGGCCTGCTGGGAGAGCCAGATCTTGAGGGCTGTGCGGAAGGTCTGGATAGTGGTGAGGGTACGGATCTCCATGGGGAGCTCGTTCCACAGGGTCGGGGCAGCAACAGAAAAGGCTCTCCTCCGTGTGGTCGCCAGTCGACATTGACTGGCAGATGGGATTCGGAGGAGGCCCAGTCTGTGCGATCTAATTGGTCGGTTTAGGGAGGTAATCGGCAGAAGGCGGTCTCTCAAGTACCCAGATCCACTACCATGGAGTGCTTTAAAGATGGTCATCAGTATCCTGAAGCGCACCCGGAGACCAACAGGTAGCCAGTGCAGCTCGCGGAGGACAGGTGTAACGTGGGCGAACCGCGGTGCGCCCACTATCACTCGCGCGGCTGCATTTTGGACTAGCTGTAGTCGCCGGATGCACCTCAAGGGCAACCCCATGTAGAGCCCATTGCAGTATTCCAGTCTAGAGATCACAAGGGCTCGAGTGACTGTTGTGAGAGCCCCCCGGTCTAGGTAGGGCCGCAACTGGCGGACCAGGCGAACCTGGGCAAATGCCCCCCTGGTCACAGCTGACAGCTGGTGATCAAAAGTCAGCTGTGGATCCAGGAGGACTCCTAAGTTGCGGACCCTATCTGAGGGGTATAAAATTTGACCCCCCAGCCTAAGCGTTGGTGTATTAGCCAAATTATTGGGGGGGAAGCACAACAGCCACTCGGTCTTATCCGGGTTGAGTACCAGTTTGTTAGCACTCATCCAGTTCCTAACGGCCTCCAAACCCTGGTTCATCACGTCCACCGCTTCATTGAGTTGGCACGGGGCGGACAGATACAATTGCGTATCGTCCGCATATTGATGGTATTTTATCCCGTGCCTCCGAATGATCTCGCCCAGCGGTTTCATGTATATGTTAAATAGTAGGGGGGATAGGACCGTACCCTGAGGTACCCCACATGTTAGGGGCCTCAGGGACGATCTCTGCCCCCCGACCAACACCGACTGCGACCTGTCCGAGAGGTAGGAGGAGAACCACCGCAGAACAGTGCCTCCCACTCCCACCTCCCGCAGTCGTCGCAGAAGGATACCATGGTCGATGGTATCGAAAGCCGCTGAGAGGTCAAGGAGAACCAGGATGGACGCATAGCCTCCATCTCTGGCCCTCCAGAGATCATCGGTCAATGCGACCAAAGCGGTTTCTGTGCTGTAACCAGGTCTGAAGCCGGACTGGAAGGGGTCAAGATAGCTAGCTTCCTCCAAGGCCCGAAAGTGGGAGTTCTGCGTGTCTTAGAGACATCACTGTCTCGGAAGTCCAAGAAGCAGCTAGTTGCACCAGGTGGACTCTTGACCTTGTATTCCTCACACAGGAAGCTCCTACAGGTTTCTCTTTTGCCCAGAAGAAAGCCCCCATCCAGAGGGGCTTGGCTGCTGGACACCTCATCAGTGGGGTGGTGGGGATCTCCATCTTTCCCTCCAAAAACCCCCACTGAAGAGCGAAAGCCCCCTCCAAATTTGGTTTCCTTCCCTGCAGATCTGTGGCGGCAATCTCTTCATCATTAGACGTGCATTCTCTGCCTGGCCAATCACGGGTCTGATTCAGCCTTGCTCCCACCTCTGGGAATTGGACCCTTGCCCCCCCCACACTGCATCTTTTTCAAGGCTGCCTTTGGAGAGGTTCAGTGGCTGAGAGAAGGAGGGACACCATCAGGATTATTGACATTATGGCTACAGGATTGGGCCACATCAGGTGGAAGGAGCAGCATTTCCCTTGGGTGGCAGTTGTGCTCCAGAACATATGGTCAGGTGGAAGGGCAACATGCGTCAGAGGGATTTCCAGAGCCAGGCGTTCTACCTGGCGGACACCGGCATTTAGTGTCTACAGTACAGAGGCACTTGGACTATGGATAGGAGGCTTTGCAGAGAATAGGTGAGCATCAGAATGAGCCTCTGGAACACCATGGAAAATTCAGAAGAAGAGAGAACAAAGCAGAGTGGAAATCGATCATTTAGATCAGTGGGTTTCAGCATTACAAGAAGACGACAATGAGAATGGCGAGAAAGCAAAGATTCTTTTTTTATAGAAATGGAGGAGTGTAGAGTAGGACAGAGTTCCCCAACTTTAGGGCGGTATAGAGAATGGTTCCATGCTAGTGGCAGGCAAGCATGTGCACTAGCTTACCTACTGCTTGTGCAAGTCAGGATGTGTTGCCCACCACTTCTGTGGCCTGGTTCCAAATGGCTTAAGGACCGGTAGTGGGCCCCTCTCTCTTTGGGGTTGATCTCGGTGCTGAGCCAGACATAAGAAGTCCCGTACTGGTTGAGGGCCACGTTCCCTACAAAAGGTCTCATACTTTTATCCCTCCATCCCTCCTGCAGGTGACCTGGATCTCCTTGGGGAAGCAGCCACAAACCAGGGAGATGAAGGTCTCACTGTAATCTTGCAGATCCCCTTTCTCACTAAGCAGGGGTGTCAAGCACAAGGTCCGTGGGCTGGATGTGGCCTACAGGGCCATCCTGGAAAATGTAAAGGCCCAGCCTGTGTCCCTTTGCCCAGGTCTACCCACGTTGCTTCAGCCTGGTCTACCCAATGCAAAGAGGAAACATGCCAGCAATTTGGGGGGATGTCAAGCTGGTCACGCTCCCCCAGTTGGCCACATCTGCCCCCCTGAGGTCAACCACAGCCCTGATGTGGCCCTCAATGAAATTGAGTTTGACACCCCTGCACTAAGGGCTCTGTAAAAATGGCAGTAGTACAACTCAATAATTCGAAGGGCAAGACAGAAATCAACTACTTCTAGATCCAAAATGACATTTCTTTATAAATGTCTTTATTCTGTTTAAATAGATCCAACCTCCATCATAAATGACTAGGGGTGGTTTACAGAGTTTTCATCTGTTTATTTATTTCACATATGACGATGTTTCGTTAGCCAAGAGACAACAATGCTAGTGCAGAATAGTACTTGGCTGCCTGTTTGCTAGCTCTGTTTGGTTTATGCTCGTGCACTTCCCAAAGTGTGCCACAAGAGGGTGAGGTAGCTTTGCACCAGAAAGACAGACTTTCCTGCAGCAGCATCTGTGGCTCTCTCCTTCCATTGACACCACCTCACAAATTGGCACTGCAACCAAGAAGGTTCACTGCTGGCAGGATTCTGATCATTTGCACGAAACGCCGACTCATTTCCCAACCGAAGTGGTACCTATTTATCTACTTGCATGGAACACGCTTTCGAACTGCTAGGTGGGCAGAAGCTGAGGCAAGTGATGGGACCTCATCCTGTTACACAGTGCTAGGACTCAAACCACTGAAACAAAAACCATTTCCAGCATCATTAAGTTACTGAACCACCACTTAGAATTAAGTGCTTAGAATTAAAACTGTACTAAGAAAAAAAGCACATAACAAGATAATTAAAACAATAAGAATTATTAAAACCCTAAATAAAATCACAAAGTTACAATCTCACAGTACAACATTTGTTAGGCTGGATACCACTACCAGATGCTCAGACCAGATGGCAAATCCATGTCTTGAGGTCTTTCCAGAAGACTGATAAGGTTAGGACCAGTCTGGCCTCAAGTGACACAGATGTTCCAGAAGATGGGTTCTTCTGGACATCCTGGGTCCTCTCAGATGACATTTCTTAGTGGATGGGACCAATAACCCATTGAATCTGATGGGATGGATAATGATGGATACTGGGGAGAGATACCCTGTTTCCCTGAAAATAAGACCTTCCCAGATAATAAGCCCAATTGGGCTTTTGAGCGCATGTGCTAAAATAAGCCCTCCCCCCAAAAATAAGCCCTCCCTGAAAATATTGCAAGAGAGCAGCAGCCATGAGGTGACCATGCTCGCCACCTCCTACACCTCAAAAATAATAAGATCTCCCTGAAAATAAGGCCAAGCTCTTATTTCAGGGGTCAAAAGAAAATAGGACCCTGTCTTATTTTCAGGGAAATATGGTAGTTCCTCAAATAATCCAACCCTGCAATGGAAGGCTTTATAGGTCATTATTAATACCTTGAATTCAACCTGGAAGCAAAATGATAACGTACGTGGCTCAAAAAGCAGAGGTGTAATATACTGATCCAGATGCATACACAAGTGCTTGTGTCACTACATTTTACATTAGATGAAATTGCTGGATACCCTTCAAAGGAACCCTCATGTAGAGCCCATTACAGCAATCCATCTGGGATGTGCCAAGGGTGTGACTTAGAGTTGTAACTATAACAGTAACAACAACAAAAAGGACACCGTGGGAACATCTTCTCCAGTCACCTCACTTCCTCTCTTTGTCTTAAGAATCCTCAAAAATGGAACAATGGAGTCCCACAGATTGTCTTTTCAAAATGACCATCTCTCAGCTTTGAGGCTAATAACAAGAAGCCTGAGAGGTATTTCATGTCACTCTTGACTGGTGTATCAGAAACACACGTGGATTGATTCTGACCTAAAGGCAAGCCCTGAGAATTACACTCCTGAATTCCAAGTTTCTTTCATTTTGAATGGCACTTTGTATAGGAAGAGTACTTACTATAGAGAAGCTTTTGAACTTTGAGGTCAGAGAAGTCGTCTGAGAATACTATGGATAATCAAGCAAACAAATACATCCACAACAACCAATTACACATTGATTGCCTCATGCATGAGTCAGCACTCTCTAACTAATCAACTATAATTGTGTGTTCTGGCCTATTGTCTATGAAGATTGTCAATCATCCAGGTCATGGTTGTCCCAGAGGTGCTTTTTCAAGATGCAACTGGACTTTCTTGAACTTCAGCTCTAAAGAAGTTCTGGCCTATTGTACACTTTACTGTTCCAGCTACTAAGTTCAATATCGTAACAGAATCCTTCATTCAATGACAACAATCCAGCTCTCCCAGTTGAGGTTGTTAAATGATCATGTTGGTCATTATGTGGAGTCCTACATAAAGAGTGGCGGGTCCCCAGAGGGATGGAGGAGACCTTTGAAGGCGCAGCACCAGCAGAGTTCAAGTGTCTCTCCACTCTTAGCATCGGAATTCCTCTTCTGAGCCAACCTGAGTGTCTCCACCTTCCTCGGTTCCTTCTATTGCACCTGGCATGCTACGTTATCCACTCGCATCTCTCTCCTTTTGACCTCTCTCTTCCACCCACTCTCAAGAGCAGCATCAGCACCAAATCCTGACAACGTAAACATTTCAAGAGGAGGGAAAAAGGTGGGGAAGAGGAAGGTTTCCTGGATCTCTTTCCTTTCCAAGACTTGGCTACAAATATGAAGAAGAAACATGCTGGAGGCTGTTTGAAGTTGCTAGCCCTCTTCCTTCATCAGAGGTAGCCATGCTCTGTGTATCTTTCAGAATACATCCAGGACCAGTTATTACTCTTTTTTGGGCCATGATAGCTGATTAAATCTTGACACTTCACTATCCAGGGTCTCCATCTCCCCAGCCCATGACCAAGACTTCTTGGGCCTGTGTTCCTTCCCTTCTCGCTTGCGCAATGCTAACCACTGGTGCGTCAACCATTCATGGGATATCCCGTCCTGCACAGAGAGAAAATGATAACATCAAAACCACAGTTTGTACCGGCAATATGGTGTTTTTTTCTCTCTCCTTCAATTAGAATCATAGGGCTGGAAAGGACCTTGGAGGTCTTCAACCCCCTGCTCAAGGCAGGAGTCCTTATTAGCTCTCAGTCATCCTCACCTCCACACTGACAGGAATGAAGTCAAGCAACCAAAGAGGCTTGATACAAACAGCTCCTGATATAGGTGGGAGGGGATACTCCCCCAAGTTTCATTTCCTTCCTTCCTTCCTTCCTTCCTTCCTTCCTTCCTTCCTTCCTTCCTTCCTTCCTATATCTATCTATCTATCTATCTATCTATCTATCTATCTATCTATCTATCTATCTATCTATCTATCTATCATCTATGTATCTATCACACTCTATCATGTATCATGTATCAGCTATCTATATCATCTAGCTATCTAGCTATCATTTATCATCTATCATCTACCTAATATCTATCATTATCTATCATCTATCACATTCTATCACCTATGTTTTACATATTATCTATCTATCTATCTATCTATCTATCTATCTATCTATCTATCTATCTATCTATCTATCTATCTATCCATCACATTCTATCATCTCTTGTCTATCATCCATATCTATCTTCTGTCTGTCTGTCTGTCTATTTGTCTATCTTCTCTGTCTATCCATCCATCCATCCATCCATCCATCCATCTATCTTTCTATTGTCTGTCTGTTCCTCCCTCTTTCTTTCCTTCCTTCCTTTCTTTCTTTCCTTTTCTTTCCTTTTTCTTTCTTCTTTCTTTCTTTTTTCTTTCTTATGGCACCCAACTCGCAAAGCTTACCTCTGCAGCTAATGTTCTCCAGGATCTGTTTCTAATCCCCCTTCTAAAGAAAGTCACCAGGATCATTTCCATAGATGCCCCCTCCCACACTTTGTTTTTCCATCCTCCCATCCCTTCTCTCCCTCCCTCCCAGTCCTCCTTGGACAGAAATCCCCCATTTCTCCCCAGCTCTATTCCTGACTCCTTCCCCATCTCATTCTCCTCCCTCGGAGCTGATGGGTGCAAGAAGCTGAGCTGGGCTGGCTCTTCCCTGCAGAGCAGGCAATCACAGGATCTCCAGCAGGAGGGGCTGAACCCCAGAAAAGCCACAAGCAGCCCACAATCCCTTCTTACAAAGACTTTGGGGATGAATGTTGCCCACCCAACCCTTCAATGGTCTTGGCTCTTGGGTATTTCCCAAGCCCAGAATTTTGCATCTTACACAGACTTCAACAACAATCAGTCTCACCTCCGAGGTTACTTCAGATTGGAGCACCGGTTCTGATTGAATCTCATTATCTTCTCTGTCGGCAGAGAAAAAACAAACTCTCTCTAAAGGAAAGTCATCTTGCAAAGCCATTGCTTCCTGAATTGTCCTACGTCTCCAGTCTGATGGCAAAGAGAGAGGATAGCTGGTTAATTTTGGAAGTAGCAGTTCCTGCCTCAAATAGAGAAGGATTTATGCTAAGACCGTCAGAAGGCTCAAGTGGTACAACTGCTTGGATTATAACCAGGCATCCTGAGAAAGATGCATTAGTACTTCTATCACTTTATTATGGACCAAGGAAAAATGGCTAGCTTGTCAAGAGGTACTGACCATGAGAAAATGGAAAAGAACATTCCTGGGTATTATTCAGAAGTAATTGCTGAAATTATCCTTGCTGCTATTGCAACTTTATGCTATGGTCCACCAGCAGCCAGCAGAGCTGGCAGCAGAATCAGACAGTAAGGAGGGTGGGGAAGAACATGGGCCAGTCCTGGAGGCTGGGGAAGGCTCAGACAATGGCTCTGCATCGGAGGCAGTGATGGGGCCAAGGCCATCTGGCAGTTCTCAACTGCCTTCAGAGCTAGATAGCAGTGAGGCAGAGAAACAGCTGGAGCCTGTTCCCAGTATGCACATGCGCAGAGCTGCCAGAAGAAAAGAACAACTAAGAAATCAGGGTCAACTAGGGAGTAAAGCCACAGATGGACAGTGAATATCCCCTTCCCATAGGAAATAAGAGGAGCAAAAGGGGAGTGGGCTTTTGCAGGAAACAATTTCTTCCTTTGGTCATTAGATCCATTTCAGGAGTGTGAAGATCTGTCTGTGGATCTTAGAGATTCTGTGCCAAGTCTTTCCCTGCACAGCATTTGGAAAATATTTACAGTACATGGCAGCTTTCCAAACTAGATAAGGTCTATGGTCATAAATTCACCTTTGAAAGACTGTTTGCCAGGCCTTTGCTGAATGTGAATGAGAGGAATTCACACTCGTTTAATAAAAGAGGTTTTGTCCGGACCAGGAACCTGCCTCGTCCTTTTTGGGGAAGCCTAGATCAGAACACTCTGATGGGACCCCACAGTTCTGTTTTTCCACCAGAACTGAAGCCATTCAAAGCTGGCCAGCAAAGATGTTCCCGATAAGAGCCAGATTTTGGGGGACAATATGCTTATTCTGTAAACCGCTTAGAGAGGCTGTCCTCCTCCTGTGTTTTGTTTTTGATCTTTGTTAAATCCTGCTGAGAGTGAAATATATGTTTGACATGACATGTCTTGACAGCAAGAATTATATTTGCACAGCACTGGAAAAATGAGGAAAGACCTACAGAAGAATTAAAAACTAGACTGTGCAGAAATGGACTGGTTTGACATTAAAGATAAAAGAAAAAGAAAATACCGAATATTTTGAAACATGGGACTTGTTTTACCAATGGTTGGATAATAGAGGTAGAAATTAGAAACTGGAAAAAATACTATTATGGAAGCAAACTGACTCAGACAACATGCTGTTCAAAAAGCACATACTATTTATGTTAAGAAAAAGTGTATAAATAAACTGTTTTTTTTTAAAAAAAAAAAACCTGAACAGCCCTCTCTCAACAGAGGAGGAGGGATACAACATCATCTATCTCCATCATCTGGCAGTCTTTTCAGCAGTTCCAAGATGGCTCCACACCCATTAGCCCTACTTCTCGGAGGTCAGGTGATGAGCTCATTCCTGGCACATCAACAACTGGGTTAATTAATGACTCTGAACATCCACCCAAAAGATAGGTGGCTTCAGCTGAGGACAGCTTGCAGGAGCAGAGGGTCAGTGAAGAGGAGGAGGAGCTGCCTTCTGTGGTGGATCCGAGAGCACACAAAGCAGAGAAAAGACAAGAGCAACAGAGATCTGCCAGATTATTCGGGAGAAGGCCCCGCCCATCTTGATGGGCTGCACCAGCAGGCAGAGGGAGGCATTGCTGGGAACAAGGTTGGGTTCTGGATGTATGTTTATTCCTCATGCTTCCTGTTTGACTTTGTGCCTTGGAGACTCTGAACTTCTCTTTGCAAGTGAGCTCTTGGGGCTGTATTTCAGTTTGGCCTGGTGGGTGTAAGTTTGTTTGGTGGACTTATTTGTTGGAGCAACTTTCCATTGTTTTATGGACTATTGGCCATTGCAGACTAATCGGTCTGCTTGTGGCTGGCATTATTTGGGACAGTTCTGAGGCTGGGTGAAGGGAATTGCTGGGGAACAGTCATAAAATCCCTAAGCCGCACTTACAGTATGTGTGTGATAGAGAATGAGTGAGTGGGGCAGCGCAATGATCTTCTTCAGGGGCAGGATTATGGATTTTCTAGTGCTTCCCAGATCATTTGTTGGACTTTTCCTTGATTCCTGAGCCCCTGATCTTTTCTCCTCTGGAGTAAGTCCACTGAGGCCAAAGAGGCTCCTTCCCAAACAGGAATGTGGGCCATTTTGAGACTTACAGGAAATTGATAAATGGCTGCATAGTTTCCTCCTCCTTTCGACCCACATGTTCAAAGTGCTGTTTGTGGGAAAGAGACTTGTGGAGCTGATGGGTGAAACTCTCTCTCATCCACACCAGCTCAGCCAACACAGAAAAACCTAGGAGTGGGGGTGGGAGGTGTCAGCAGCTGTGTTTGTTTCACTTACATCTCAGGAAGAGAATCACAGCTCCCAAGATTAAGACTGCTACAATTCCCACCGGAATCAGCCACCCTGTAGCTAAAGAAAGAGAAACATGGTTTCGATTAGACAGATAGTAATAGCATTAGATTTATATACCGCTTCACAGTGCTATACAACCCTCTCTAAACGGTTTATGGAGTCAGCCTATTGTCCCCCAACAGTCTGGGTCCTCATTTTACCCACTTCGGAAGGATGGATGGCTGAGTCAACCTTGAGCCTGGTGAGATTCAATCTGCCAAACTGCTGGCAGCTGGCAGTCAGCAGAAGTAGCCTGCAGTATTGCACTTTAACCACTTTAACATCATGGCTCCTGAGATCCTGAGTTCCCTGGAGGTGCTGAGCAATGCAAGCATTTCTCAAGCTGCACTGGCCTCTAGGAATTGCCCTCAGCTGAAGGAAGCCTTCCTCCTTCAAGGCCATTCCGTCTGACCCCTGCAGCCTCGGAGGGGAGGGACTTCCTTCAGGTGGGGGCACTTCCTGGGGGTTGCAGAAGGCTAAAGAAAAGGCCTTGAGGGGCAGAAGGAAGAACCACAATCAAGGCAGCAGTCAGATAAGGAAGACTTGAGCCTAAGTCAAGAAATCAGTTTAAGGAAATGTGGCAAAAGGGCCCTTATCAGATAATCCTCCCAGAAAGCAAACATTGTTTCAGCTTCATAGTTTAGATATATTATGAAATAATGTTTCATAATATAAAACAATGTTTCATAATATAAAAGTTATAAAACAATTTTCTGGGAAACATCTTCGCACAGAAAACAGGGAGTCCTGTAGAAGCCCCGAAAAAACAGTAAAGTGACCTTTCTTTCTTTCTTTCTTTCTTTCTTTCTTTCTTTCTTTCTTTCTTTCTTTCTTTCTTTCTTTCTTTCTCTCTCTCTCTCTGTCTCTCTCTTTCTCTCTCTCTCTCTTTCTTTCTTTTTCTTTCTTTCTTTCTTTCTTTCTCTCTCTCTCTTTCTTTCTTTCTTTTTCTTTCCTGCCTTCCTTCATTTTTCTTTTTCTCTTTTACTTTCTTTTACTTTCTTCTTTTTTTTCTTTCCCCCTCTCTCTTTTTCTCCCTCCCTCTCTGCGTTGCAACATTTTATGACAACCAAAAGTGATTTACAGGCCATAAGGCACCACTTCTGGGGCTGTTGTGATTTCATGTGGCTGTTAAATGACCATTCTTAAGTCCCAGACTACCTGTATACTATACCAACCCTGCCCTGCCCTAACCTACTAGAGAAGATCAACCCCGACTGCTCTTTAGAAGGCCAGATCCTGAAGATGAAACTCAAGAACTTTGGCCACCTAATGAGAAGGAAGGACTAACAGAAGAGCTTAATGCTGGGAACGACAGAGGGCAAAAGAAGAAGGGGACAGCAGAGAAGGAGGTGGCTGGATGGAGTCACCGAAGCAGTCGGTGTGAGCTTAAATGGACTCCACAGGATGGTAGAGGACAGGAAGGCCTGGAGGTATATTGTCCATGGGGGTCACAATGGGTTGGATATGGCTTCACAGCTAACAACAACAAGCTAAACTAAGATAAGATAAAATAAAATAAGACAAACTAAGATAAACTAAGATAAGATAAACTAAGATAAGATAAACTAAGCTAGGCTAAGCCAACCTATCCTATCCTGTTCCACCCTACCCTATCATATCTTCATACCTTTGTCCTCAAATTCCCACTTCCATCCAGCCTCCCGCCCTGTCAAAAATCACTTCTCTCCCATCACTAAATGCAGGATGATACTTCCTGTTCTCCACCTTGAGATGATACAGCAGGAAATGTAACGTCCCTGCACTTTCCAGCATTGCTGGAGTATCTATTTCTACAGGTCCGAAAGGTGGCTAAGAAAGCCCAGTTGCCTTTTGAAAAGCACCTTTGGGACAACCATGACCCAGATGGTTGAGAATCTCCACAGATACGTCTACATGTCATAATCACTCAGCCTCTCACCTGTTTCCTCCTGGCAGGCCAAGACCAGGGGCTCCTGCAAGGCATCATGTTCCAGGTGACAGCTAAAACGGTCCCTCTCCTTGGGATCGATCTCAATGCTGATCCAGACGTAATAAGTCCCATCTGAGTTGGGGGCCACAGTTCTACGGAAGGTCTCTTGTTCCCAGTTCTCTCCATCCCTGGTCCAGGTGGCCTGGATCTCCTTGGGATAGAAGCCATAGGCCTGGCAGATGAGGACCTCCAGGCTGTCATCAACCAGTTTGTGAGTCACCTTCCCCACTGGGGGTTCTGCAAAAACAGCAACAACAGGGTTCCTGGGATTTTCTGGCCAAGTAATTTAATAACAGCGAAGACCTTATCTGGTCATCCTCTCCCACTGCTCCTTCTCTTCTCCTGAGCCTACGGGACCCTCAAAGCTCTTTACATTCGATTTTTAAAAGGGATGCACAGAGGTTTGGGTGAAGTTCTCACACTGACATAAATAATTGTAATGCTCAGGGTTTGATTCAGTTTTGACATCACAAACTGAATGTGTTCAGGAACAGCCTCATCTTTCGGTTTGGGAATGGGACAACTTGCCACAGCCAACCCATCATGGCCAACCCACCATGGCCAACTCACACCAGCCAACTTACCACAGGACAACCCCAACACAGCCAACTCATTGAGGGATGAGTCACCATGGCTAACTTACTGCGGGACAACTTACCGCAACCAACTCATTGCACGATAACTCACCACGGCCAATTCACTGTGGTACAACTTTCCATCACCAACTCGACACAGCCAACTCAACACAGGACAACCTGCTACTGCACAATTTAACAATTCTATTGAATTATTTACAACAAATAAAGTTGATTTTAATCTTTGCCATTCACATTTCATTCTGTCCCTCCCTTTTCCATCCTTTCTTTAATGATTCTATTCCACCATTTCTTTGATATTAGTCTAACTCTTGTCCCACAGTGAGTTATCCTGCACCGAATTGGTTGTGGCGAGTTGTCATGCAGCAAGTTGGCCATGGTGAGTTGGCTGTGATGAATTGTTCATGGCGAGTTGGCCATGGTGAATAGTGATAGACCCTTTAGTTCAGTCCCAAAATGCAGGATGTGAGAATTACAATTTATTCTGCTTTACCAGATTTCCTCATGGAAATACAAATGGATCTTAGCCTTCATTTCTTGCTTAATAGGTTTTCTTGTTTTCTCTTAGATAAACTTATTTTAGGGAGCATTGAAAATTATTTCCCCCATTATCGTACAGTAGTCTGAATACTCTGAATAGGGACGTGGTGGCTCAGTGGCTAAGATGCTGAGTTTGTCAATCAGAAAAGTCGGCAGTTTAGCGCTTATGGTTAGGCATGGTCCACTTAACGACAGCAGTGATTCGCTTCACAATTGTGGCCAAAAGATCATAAAATGGGGCAAAACTCATCGACAACTGCCTTGCTTAGTAATTGAAATTTTTGGATTCTATTGATTCCCATTTATGACAGCAGCAATGTTCCAGGGTCACATGATCTCCTTTTGCGACCTTCTGACAAGCAGCATCCACAGGGAAGCCAGATTCACTTAACAACCAGGTTACTCATTGAAGAACTGCAGTGATTCACTTAACATGTGTGGCAAGAAAAGTTCATTTAAGCAGCATAAATTTGGGACTTACTGTATTTTTTGGAGTATAAGACGGACCTTTTTTCCTCAAAAAAGAGGCTGAAAATCTGGATGCGTCTTATACACTGAATACAGCATTTTTTGCCTTCCGAAACCCCACCCCCTTCACCAAAATGGCCGTGCATAGCTTTTAGAAGGCTTTCGGAAAGCTCCTGGGGGCTGGGAAGGGCAGAAATATGCAAAAAATGGGTCATTTTTTGCTTGTTTTTGCCCCCCACCGGAGCACTCTGTAAGCCCCCCCCCCCAAGGCTATTCATGCCTCGACAAGAGCCAAGGTGGCACAGTGGTTAAATGCAGCACTGCAGGCTACTTCAGCTGACTGCAGTTCTGCAGTTCGGCTGTTCAAATCTCACCAGCTCAGGGTTGACTCAGCCTTCCATCCTTCCGAGGTGGGTAAAACGAGGACCCGGATTGTTGTTGGGGGCAATATGCTGACTCTGTAAACCGCTTAGAGAGAGCTGAAAGCCCTAGGAAGCGGTATATAAGTCTAACTGCTATTGCTATTGCTATTTTGGAGGAAAAAAAACGGATCCATTTTCGTGAAAACTGGGCCATTTTTGGGAAGTTTGCAGAGTGCAAAAACTTTTTTTTTCCTTTTGGAAAGCTCTTTAACTGATTGATGAGAATTACCGTATTTTCACGACCAAAAGCCGCACCGGATTAAAAGCCGCAGTATCAATTAACGTTAGTTTTTCAAACTTTTTCCACATATAAAGCGCACCGGGTTATAAGCCGCACTTTTTTTTGCAACATTTCCCCCCACTGCCTGCATTCCGTTTCCTAGCCTGGCTGGCCACTCGTTCATTTCGTTTCCCTCCCTGCCTGCATTCCGTTTCCTAGACTGGCCACTCATTCATTTCGTTTCCCCCACTGCCTGCATTCCGTTTCCTAGCCTGGCTGGCCACTCGTTCATTTCGTTTCCCTCCCTGCCTGCATTCCGTTTCCTAGACTGGCCACTCATTCATTTCGTTTTCCCCACTGCCTGCATTCCGTTTCCTAGCCTGGCTGGCCACTCGTTCATTTCGTTTCCCTCCCTGCCTGCATTCCGTTTCCTAGACTGGCCACTCATTCATTTCGTTTCCCCCACTGCCTGCATTCCGTTTCCTAGCCTGGCTGCCTGTAAGATAATAAATGACAGTAAAAATATAAAGCATAATTATTCTTTTTCTTTGCCATTCTTATATTATTATTATTATTCCATTTGGAAGGTTATAAGGTATAGTTTAAAATGCTTTGAAATCCCCATTCCCTCCTCACTCCAGGGGTAGGATACTATGAAATCCCCATTCCCTCCTCACTCCAGGGGAAGGATACTATGAAATCCCCATTCCCTCCTCACTCCAGGGGAAGGATACTATGAAATCCCCATTCCCTCCCCACTCCAGGGGAAGGATACTATGAAATCCGCCTGGGGAGAGAGGGAAAAAGAGGAGGTGTGGGACAGATCGTGGGATCACTGGTTTCTGAGCTTGATGGGCAAAGATCCCCCACCCCACCACCTCTTAGGGAAAGAGGAAGTGTGGGACAGATCGTGGGATCCCTGTTTTCTGAGCTTGATGGGCAAGGATTTCCCACCCCACCACCTCTTAGGGAAAGAGGAGGTGTGGGACAGATCGTGGGATCGCTGTTTTCTAAGCTTGATGGGCAAGGATTTCCCACCCCACCACCTCTTAGGGAAAGAGGAGGTGTGGGACAGATCGTGGGATCCCTGTTTTCTGAGCTTGATGGGCAAGGATTTCCCACCCCACCACCTCTTAGGGAAAGAGGAGGTGTGGGACAGATCGTGGGATCGCTGTTTTCTAAGCTTGATGGGCAAGGATTTCCCACCCCACCACCTCTTAGGGAAAGAGGAGGTGTGGGACAGATCGTGGGATCCCTGTTTTCTGAGCTTGATGGGCAAGGATTTCCCACCCCACCACCTCTTAGGGAAAGAGGAGGTGTGGGACAGATCGTGGGATCCCTGTTTTCTGAGCTTGATGGGCAAGGATTTCCCACCCCACCACCTCTTAGGGAAAGAGGAGGTGTGGGACAGATCGTGGGATCGCTGTTTTCTAAGCTTGATGGGCAAGGATTTCCCACCCCACCACCTCTTAGGGAAAGAGGAGGTGTGGGACAGATCGTGGGATCGCTGTTTTCTGAGCTTGATGGGCAAGGATTTCCCACCCCACCACCTCTTAGGGAAAGAGGAGGTGTGGGACAGATCGTGGGATCCCTGTTTTCTGAGCTTGATGGGCAAGGATTTCCCACCCCACCACCTCTTAGGGAAAGAGGAGGTGTGGGACAGATCGTGGGATCGCTGTTTTCTGAGCTTGATGGGCAAGGATTTCCCACCCCACCACCTCTTAGGGAAAGAGGAGGTGTGGGACAGATCGTGGGATCCCTGTTTTCTAAGCTTGATGGGCAAGGATTTCCCACCCCACCACCTCTTAGGGAAAGAGGAGGTGTGGGACAGATCGTGGGATCCCTGTTTTCTGAGCTTGATGGGCAAGGATTTCCCACCCCACCACCTCTTAGGGAAAGAGGAGGTGTGGGACAGATCGTGGGATCCCTGTTTTCTGAGCTTGATGGGCAAGGATTTCCCACCCCACCACCTCTTAGGGAAAGAGGAGGTGTGGGACAGATCGTGGGATCGCTGTTTTCTAAGCTTGATGGGCAAGGATTTCCCACCCCACCACCTCTTAGGGAAAGAGGAGGTGTGGGACAGATCGTGGGATCCCTGTTTTCTGAGCTTGATGGGCAAGGATTTCCCACCCCACCACCTCTTAGGGAAAGAGGAGGTGTGGGACAGATCGTGGGATCCCTGTTTTCTGAGCTTGATGGGCAAGGATTTCCCACCCCACCACCTCTTAGGGAAAGAGGAGGTGTGGGACAGATCGTGGGATCCCTGTTTTCTAAGCTTGATGGGCAAGGATCTCCCACCCCACCACCTCTTAGGGAAAGAGGAGGTGTGGGACAGATCGTGGGATCCCTGTTTTCTGAGCTTGATGGGCAAGGATTTCCCACCCCACCACCTCTTAGGGAAAGAGGAGGTGTGGGACAGATCGTGGGATCGCTGTTTTCTAAGCTTGATGGGCAAGGATTTTCCACCCCACCACCTCTTAGGGAAAGAGGAGGTGTGGGACAGATCGTGGGATCGCTGTTTTCTGAGCTTGATGGGGAAGGATCCCACTATCTTACTATTTTATTTTTCTTTATGTACACTGGTCACCTTACCCAAGGGACTTCAAGTTTGAGCGTAAAATCGGGAGGGAGAGATTTTCGATCTTTTTCCATACATAAAGCGCACCGGGTTATAAGCCGCACTGCCGGTTTTTTGTCAAATTTTAGGATTTTCAGTGCGGCTTATGGTCGTGAAAATACGGTACATTGATCAAGTGCTGTGCCAGCAGAAATGCCTACCTGTCTACTGTATTTTTTTTCCTCTCTCTCTATCCCTCTACCTACTTACCTACCTACACACACTCTCTCCCTACCTACCTACTGTATTTCTCTCTCTCTCTCTATTCCACTCTTTCTCTATCCCTTTATCTACTTATCTACCTAACTATTCTTTCTCTCTCCCTACCTACCTACTGTATTTCTCTCTCTTTCTCTCCCTCTCTATTCCTCTACCTACCTACCTGTTCTGCCCCCCCCCCTTCCATCTGGTAATGAATGCAGACACAGGCTTAGCTGTTTGCCAGTCTTTATTTACAGCAATTATAATCCTGTTGGCTGAAAGCCCAGACACAACTCACTGGCAAGAAGTTGGCAGCAAGCCAGACTCCAACAGACACGGGAACACAAGGCAGACCAGACAAGGAGTTCTCCAGATTACTACAAACGGTTGTGTCCTGCAAAAGGACTCCTCCCAAAGTCTCTTCTTATATACTCTCTTGGGAGGGGCCAAGCCACAACCACCTGGGATGGATTATCTCTTATGAGTCTGTTTCCATAACTGCTGCCTTTGTTTCTCCGCCCTCCATTGCCTAGAATCAGGGACAAACTCCCTTTGATCTTCCCCACTGCTCCATGCCTCAGGCGCCTCCTGGTGGCTAACCAGCCTCTCTGGTCCCTGCTCTGAGTTGGAACCCTGCCCAGAATCCTCCACATCTTCCATAGCAGACTCATAGGGTTCCTCGCTATCGGAGTCCATCGGCAGCTCCAACGGCTCCTGCTGGGCCACAACACCTACCTACCTACCTACCTACCTACTTTTTTAAAAAAATGCCTCTTCAAAACCTTGGTGCGTCTTCTACTCTAGTGCAGGGGTAGTCAACCTTTTCATACCTACTGCCCACTTTTGTATCTCTGTTAGTAGTAAAATTTTCTAACCGCCCAACGGTTCCACAGTAATGGTGATTTATAAAGTAGGGAAGTAACCGTATTTTTCAGAGTATAAGATGCACTAGAATGTATAAAATGTATAAAGCAGAGTTACAACAAAGCCCTACCACCTACCATGAAAGCTGGAACGCCCACTAGTGGGTGGTAGGGACCAGGTTGATTATCACTGCTCTAGTGCATCTTATACTCTGAAAAATACGGTAGTTGTGGTCATAAGTCGAGTAACTACCTGTACAGCAAAAAGATTGTCAGGTAAATCACAGAGAGCATACAGGACCCACAGAACAAAAAGAGAGGAAACCAGGAAACTTCACCTTTACTCTCACAGCAACCAATCACAGCCTCAGATTCCCTCATGCAATGGACAGCTCTCTTTAACCAATGAGCTATAACGGTGGGGTCTTACTAATTGTCCAACTCTTCACTGCTCCAGCTATTAAATGGGGCAAAACTCATTGACAAATGCCTTGCTTAGTAATTGAAATTGTTGGATTGTATTGTGGTCCCTACCTATATAGGGAAGGGGAGACAAAGGAACCAAAAGAAAATTTGCTGGATGGGGAGAGGGGGGCATTTGGCCACTCACCTGTCTTCCTCAGAGCCTTCTTCCTGTAGGACAGGTATCTCTGCAGCCACACAATGCAGGTCTTCTCCAGGTAGACTTTATTTTCCTGGGACCACCCTGGATCCTTCTCCCACTTCTCCTTGACCTTCCTGGCCTGGGGCTGAGCTGCCACCCAGGTGAGGGTCTCCTTTTGAAAGCTGATGAAGTTCACCCCATTGTAGCCGTAGCGGAAAACTCCACCTTTGTTCCCATCTTCCCGGAGCTCACAGCCCAAAATCACCTGCCAGGTATGAAGCCCTGAAAGAGATCCAGGGGTAGTGGTGGAAAGTGAGAAGGTACAGGTTGTCCTTGACTTACAACAGTTCACTTAGTGACCATTCAAATGGTCATATTTAAATTAATTTGAATTAAATTAAAATGGACTACCATTTAAATATGAGCCAGCAGTCTACAGCAGCTGCCCAAAAAGCCAGCAGAGTTCTAGGCTGTATAAACAGAGAGATAGAATCAAGTTCACATGAAGGCCACACTTGGAATACGGCATTCAGTTTTGGTCGCCATGATGTAGAAAAGATGTGAAAACTCTAGAACAGTGTTTCCCAACCTTGGCAATCTGAAGATGTCTGGACTTCAACTCCCAGAATTCCCCAGCCAGCATTCGCTGGCTTGGGAATTCTGGGAGTTGAAGTCCGGACATCTTCAAGTTGCCAAGGTTGGGAAACACTGCTCTAGAAAGAGTGCAGAGAAGAGCAACAAAGAGGATTAGGGGACTGGAGGCTAAAACATATGAAGAACGATTGCAGGAACTGGGTATTTCTAGTTTAATAGAAAGAAGAACTAGGGGAAACATGATAGGAGTGTTCCAATATCTCAGGGGTTGCCACAAAGAAGAGGGAGTCAAACTATTCTCCAAAGCACCTGAGGGCAGGACAAGAAGCAATGAGTGGAAACTAATCAAGGAGAGAAGCAACCTTGAACTAAGGAGAAATATCCTGACAGTTAGAACAATTAATCAGTGGAACAACCTGCCTCCTGAAGTTGTGAATGCTCCAACATTGGAAGTCTTTAAGAAGAGATTGGATAGAGGTTGGACAGCCATTTGTCTGTTTCCTGCCTAAGCAGGGGGTTGGACTAGAAGAGCTCCAAGGTCCCTTCCAACTCTGCTACTCTATTCGAAAAGTTACAATGGCATTGAAAAAAGTGACCTAAGACCATTTTTCACACCTCTGACTATTGCTGCATCCCCACAGTCAAATGATTTATATTCGGACCCTTCACAATTGACTCCCATTTATGACCCCCACAGTGTCCCAGGGTCACATGATCCCCTTTTAGCAAGCAGCGTCCATGGGGAATCCAGATTCACTTAACAGCCGGGTTATTCATTGAAGAACTGCAGTGATTCACTCAACATGTCTGGTGAGAAAAGTCGCAAAATGGGGCAACATGCACTTAACACATGTTTTTATTTAGTAGCATAAATTTGGGACTCAGTTGTGGTCATAAGTCGAGGAACTATCTGTACAGCACAAAAATTGTCAAGCAAATCACAGAGAGCATATAGGACACACAGAGCAAAAAGACAGGAAACCAGGAAACTCCCCCTTTAGTCCCACAGCAACCAATCACAGCTCAGATTCCCTCAGGCAGTGATAAAGCACTTGCATGTCTGTCATCGAGTTGCCATGGTGACGAATGAGGGGGAGCGCATTCCACCCAAATCTGATCTCAGCTTACTACAGCAGGCTTGCAAGGCATGCACCTTGTTGGAGAATGTGATTTATGACACAGACTGAGGGGAGAGGAGAAACAAGGGCAAAGTTCAGCCATACCTTAAGTGAGGTTAGATCTGACGGCATTGGGGTATTGCCGAAATGGTGTTCCTAATAAATGACTGGATTTCTTTTGAAACTTGGCTCGAGACTCATGAATAAATTAGGGCATCTTTTGGAAACCTGACAGTCAGCTCTCTTTAACCAATGAGCTATAATGGTGGGCTCTTCCAACTGTTCACTGCTGCAGCTATTAAATTTTAAATATCTTAACAATGGTCACGAAACAAACTGTTGTAAGGAGGTCTACCTGTATTCCTCTCCTCAGGCCCTCTCCTCTTCATTAAGGAATCTCAGGCAAGGAGCCTTGTCCTCATCTGCCCAATCTCTCTTTCCCCTGTTTATCCCACCCGGAGGAAAGGATCCCCCGGATCTGCACTGACCCCACCCACAGCCCTTCGGCCGAGAGCAGCAGGCTACAGGCCTGGTAAATTGCTTCGGCTCAGGTGGGGGAGGGTATAGTTTGAGGCCTGTGTGGGTTCTCTAGGTGAGCATGGGCAGTGGGCCTGGCCATGGTGGTTGCCAGGAAGGCAGGGAAGCATGGCAGGGCCATGGGCTATGTGGAAGGGAGTAGGCGAAGAGTGGTGGAGACTGGGGGGGCAGCTAGCTTACTTGTAAGCAGGCAGATCAGGGCTGCTCAGTTGGGGTGCAGGTACCGTGTGGGAAGGCAGCTTAGAAAGGCAAGTCGCAGAGCAGAGACTATGCACATGCGCAAGCAAGGACCCAGTGTGCTGCATAGAGGTGAGGAGTGACTGGGCACGGTGGGGTGGGTTGAGCAGGTGGGGCGGGGCAAGTGGCGAGAGAGTGTGTGGAATGAGGGGGCAAGCAGTGGCTGGGCGGGCAGGGGCCAGCCAGAGGTGGTATTTACCGGTTCTCTGAACCAGGTCAAATTTCCACTATTGGTTCACCTGATCCAGTCCAAATTGCCTAAATACCATCTGTGCTTTGCCATAAAGGACATCTAACCTGGACATCAAATGTGGCCCAGCTTCTGCTCACCGTTTGTTGGGTGGTTGAGTCTTGACAACTTCTCCAGCTCACTCCTGAAGACCCACTCAAGGGACAGAAAGGTCTTCTTCTCCACTTCCTCCATCCAGGATACCAGAGATTCCCCTCTCCTGGCAAGACTGTCATAGCGACTGATGGGCTGGTCATTCAGGTAGCCCCTAATGAAGGACGGAGGCAGCTCCTGGCTGGGCTCTAGTAGTCGCAGGTAGAAATAATGCAGGGAGTGTGAGCCTGGGAAGGGAGAAGAGCAGAATTAAGGGGTCTTGTACTGCAGTTTCAGCCCCTCCAAAATTTTACTGTCATACAGAAAAGTCCTCCTGTCAACATTCCAAATATCATGCAGAATTAAATCAGAATCCAAGGCAGAGCTATCTTTAAAGTTCCAATTTAATAAGACAGACATGTTCGCAACCATCTGTGGAATCTCAAATCTGAAAACCTTCCTGGGATTCCACCCAGTTGAAAGTTCATGATCTTATCCCCACACTCATAAATCCATCACATGGTTCAATCTTCTTCTCCCATGCTGGTATTTCCACCCAGGTGGTCCCAGTCAGTGCAGAGGTGTGGAGACAAAAGATGACCTTGGGCTTCTATAAAAGAATGACAACAATACATTCCACCATACCACTCCTTTCTATTCCCCCCTCCCAATTACTACACTAATGAAACAGCATAGTGAAATAATAGAAAGTGTGGCAGGCCAAAGATCCTAAAAGGAACATAACTACAGGCCTGACACCTCCCTTGTAACAAGTTGCCAGCTAGCTTTCATATCTGCTTGGAAAGGTTTATACCTTTCAACACAAGGAGAAAGCTTCTGCATCTGTTGGCTGACCTTCGAAATATATGGGCAGGCCCATATCTGGTTAAGGAGCTCCCCATCCCCACCCCACATTCCTCTGGGGGAGGGGGATTCCTAGACAGCTGGTGGTAATCTGACCTCAATTGTAAACCCCCCCCCCCCCCGTTAATCACAGGGAGTCAAGATTCAGAATTAGAATCAGAATAGAGCTGGAAGGGACCTTAGTGGTCTTCTAGTCCAGCCACCTACTCAAGCAGGGGAACCTCTATCATCTCAGTCAAATGACTGTCCAGTCTTTTCTTAAAAAACCCCAATGATGTAGTGCCCATGATTTCTTTTCTTCTTCTTTTTTTTTTGAATTTTGTTTATTTTTAAACGTAAAAGAAAAACAACATAAAAAAATTATCAGCCATTACATACAGCATGTCGTTTGGTTACAAGTGTTTTTGCATCCTTATTCTCAATTACATTTATACAATCACAGATTTTCTGTCTAATATAACTAAATACCTCACTTTCATTGTACAACATATATTCAATTACGATTAATATTTCTTTCTTTTCAATAAAGCTAATACCCTTACATTCTTGATTGTCTATTTAATAACAATGTATCCTTATGTAATCACTTATCCCATTCTGAATATTTTTACAGTATAAAGAATTTACCGTTTATATTTATATATCACTATTTTCAATTATGTATAATCCCACGAATCATCCATCGAGTATGCTTATGTTCATTATTGTCCTTGTACATCATACATTGAAACAAAAATGTTATTGCTTCATTTTCCAACAAGGTATTCTAAATACTCACTTCATATATATACCAATTTTTGATTACTTCCTTATTAAAATTATTTATCAACAGCAGGATATCTTTATAATATATACTTATTCTAAATTATTCAATTCATATATACATATATATATATATATATACATACATACACACACACACACACACACACACAGTATTTGTGCTGATAAATAAATAAAGGGAGACTAGTATAGATCTATTTCAAGCTATTTAGCTCTCATCAGCTAGCCATACCCTTACTGGGATTTGAACCTGGGCTATATTACATATTAGGCAGACATCTTAGCCATTAGGCCACAGGCTCTGATCCGTTATCAGTTATATATATATTATATATATCAGTCTTTCATTGTATCGTTATTAATCTATTTCACAACATAATTGTATTATCACTTAACTCCTTCAATGATTTCTGAAGGCAAGCTGTTCCACTGGTTAATTGGCTTCACTGTTAGGAAGTTTCTCCTTAATTCCACTGTCCTTGATTAGTTTCCATCCATTGTTTCTTGTCCTGCCCTCTGGTGCTTTGGAAAATAAACTGACCCCTTCCTTTTTGTGGCAGCCTCTCAAATACTGGGATCCTGCTATCATGCCCCCTCTAGTCCTTCTTTTCTCTAGACTGGCCAAACCCAAATGCTGCAACCGTTCTTCATATCTTTTAGTCTCCAGGCCTTTAATCATCTCAGTTGCCAAAGTCTCAACATCATTTTTGTAATGTGGTGACCAAAACTGTATTCCAAGTGTCGCCTTACTAAGGTTTTATAAAGCAGTACTAAGACTTCACGTGATTTTGATTCTATGCCTCTGTTTATACAACCCAGGATTGTATTGGCTTTTTTGATGGCTGCTGCACACCGCTGGCTCATGTTTAAGCGATCGTCCACTAAGACTCCAAAGTCCCCCTTTCAGTTACTGTTCTTGCGCCCGGTTTCGCCTAATCTGTACTTGTACCTTTGGTTTTTCCCTCTCAAGTGTAAAATCTTGTTTTTCTCCATATTAAATGTCATGTCATGTCATTGGATGGGGCCCATTGTTCAAGTCTATCAAAATGCATTTTGGATTCTGAGCTTGTCTTCTGGGGTGTTGGCTATTCCTGCCAGCTTATCTGCAAATCTGATGAGTTCCCCCTTCCATTAGCAATAGCAATACCTGTTACACTTATATACCGCTTCATGGTGATTTACAGCCTTCTCTAAGGTTTACAGAGTCAGCATGTTGCTCTCAACAATCTGGATTCTCATTTTACTCACCAGGTAAGGATGGAAGTCGGAGTCAACGTTGAGCCCAGTGAGAATTGAACTGCCGAATTGAATTCCCTCCAATTCTCCTAAAGCTTCCTTGTTTAGAGTGAGAGACGTCACTGTCTCCCCAGCAAAGCAACACTCTCCCCCCCCCCCCCAGGCCACAGTGAGGTTTTCTGATGGGGGTGGAGTTCGATTTGAGGGGAAGAGGTGAGCCAGGATATAGATATAGTTGAAAGGGACATTGTAGGTCATCTAGTCCAACCCCACCCCCACCCAAGCAGAAGATCCTACACCAGGGGTCACCAACCTTTCGGACCTCAGGGACCACTAAATTCATAATTTTAAATCCCACAGACCACTAATATGATTTTTTTTAAGATAAATATTATTTAGCGCAATATAAAAATGCAAATAATTTTTCTGCGGAGCGCTAAAATTTTCTCCCAGACCACCAGTGGTCTGCAGGTGACCACTGCCCTACACCACTTCTGACAGGTGACAGCCCAATCTCTTCTTGAAAGCCTCCAGTGATGAAACTCCCACAACTCTAAGCTGTTCCATTGGCAGATTGTTCTGTTCTTATTTCTAGGTTGAATCAGTTGGTCAGTTTCCATCCACTATTCCTTGTCTGGCCTTCAAGTGCTTCGGAAAGTAGCTTGACCCCTTCCTCTCTGTGGCAGCTCCTCAAATACTGAAACACTGCTATCCTGTTTCCCCTGGTCCTTCTCTTCACTGCACTAGCCAGGCCCAGTTCCTACAACCGTTCTAGCTTCCAGTCCCCGAATCATCCTGGCTGCTCTTCTCTGCACTTTTTCTAGAGTCTCAACATCTTTTTTATAGTGTGGTGACCAAAACTGGATCAAGTACTCTAGGTGTGGTCTTACTAAGGCTTTGTAGAGTGGTTATTTCACGTTCACTCCCTTTGATAAGAAACACAAAGGCGAGCTGATTACAAGAAAACACCATCAAAAGTCTTTAAACGAGACTCAGCGAAGCGGGAAAGAACGGAGTTTGGGAGGGAGGGGCAAGAATGAGAGAGAGAAACCCTGGCAGGACACGCGCCCCCTTATGCTTCCCCCCCTCCATCCACCCCCACTGCCCGAGGTCTCCAATCCTTCCAGGAAGTCGCTGCAACAGCCACCCCCACTCTGCACATTCACTGTTCACTTTCCTTTTCTCAAAAATACAAACTTCTTTTTTAACTGTTACTATCTGGCAGACTGTACAGGACAATAAAAACAAGGACAAACAGCTTCTACCCCAGAGCAGTAACTATACGGAATTCTACTGGATAATATGAAATATGAATGCAATATCAGGGGGGTTCCATTCCATGGTATAGAATGTGAAGGGTGTGTGTTTTAGTTTTTAGAGTTACAATGTACACGGAAGATGGCATTTAATTCCCTTGTAGGAGGGGCAATGACAAAGTAAACGAACTGGGTAACTTAAGTAATTAAACGCGAACCGATGGGAAAAGAAAGACTTAAGCGAAGAGCGAAGGAGTTTGGGACGGGGGGGTGTAAGAGACCACGGAAGATCACGCTCCCCCCCCTGCTATTTACTCCCCTCCCCCTTCCGGGAGGTCGCCCGTAGCAGACCCCACCCCAACTTTCCGCGTTCCCAACATTCTCCTTTCACTTTCTCAGAAATAAAATAGGGATCGATTCCAACTGAAAGGCGAGCAGGTTTTAAACGCGGCTCAGCGAAACACATGAGAAGGAAGCGGCTTGGGAGGAGAGGGGACACATAGCCCAGGACACATGCGCTCCCCTTCCCCTTCTGCTTCCCACCCAGATACTCACCGCAACAGCCCCCCGGCACAGAAACCCCCAGCGCCGCCCCCAGGACCAAGAGGCACGCCGGGCATAGCCGCATTTTCTTCTAAACCACCCGGACATTGGCGTCTTCCAACTGACATGCTTTCACTCCGCCCCACTACCGGCTCTTACCGAGCTCCGCCCTGCCAATCCAGCAGCCAAACCCCACGCTGCCTAAAAAGCACTTCTTCCCATTTGTACAGGCAACAGTTCTTCATAGGAAAGGGATAGGGATAGGGATAGAACAGGGATGGAGTGAAATGAAAAGAGTGGAATGGAATGGAATGGAATGGATTGGAATTGGAATTGAATGGAATGGAATAGGGTTGGAAGGGACCTTGTGGGTCATCTAGTCCAACCCCCGCCCAAGCAGGAGACCCTACACCGTTTCCGACAGATGACAGTCCAGTCTCTTCTTGAAAGCTTCCAGTGATGAAGCTCCCACAATTTCTGAAGGCAACTTCTGTTCCATTCGTTGACTGTTCTCCTTGTCGGAAAAGTTGATTTGAGATCCCTTGGCCAAGGTATAATGTAATGTTCTACTACGTCTAATTCTAAATATCAATATGAAACGTTGATATCCTCAATAGTTAACCAGCTCAAATCCATCCAGACCACTCCAACAGATGGTCTCTCAGCACAGTTGAGGTTAGAATGGATCCAAGTGACTTGGAAGTGTCTTTGGTGCTCTATGAATGTGGTTTTCTTGCAGATGTTTCCTTACCCAAGCTAGATAACTTCACGGGATGCTATGTTGATGATGCTGTAACCTGATGATGTTACCTAGTTTGAGTGATGAAACACCTGCAAGAAAACAAGAAAGCTCAGAGAGCAGCAAAGATGTCAAGCCTGAGCTACATATATGCTTCTTTATCGGAACTAAGTGACTTTATCAACCAGAGACTTTATCAATCTTCAGGGCAGTCCAATTGATGTGCTGAGAGGCCCTCCATAACCAGGAGGTCCCCCCAATCAAGGCCAGCGAAGGCTATCAGCAAACACAGCATGTACTAAAATTGGCATGGGAGGAGAAAAATTGTTTAAATGTATTTCCTATGCAGAACAAGTAGAGACAGAGTGGCTCAGTGGCTAAGACACTGAGCTTGTCGATCAGAAAGTTTGGCAGTTTGGCGGTTCGAATCCCTAGCACCGCATAATGGAGTGAGCTCCCGTTACTTGTCACAGCTGCTGCCAACCTAGCAGTTCGAAAGCACGTAAAAATGCAAGTAGAAAAAATAGTGGGAAGGTAACAGCATTCTGTGTGCCTTCGGCGTTTACTCATGCCGGCCACATGACCACGGAGACTGGCTTTTCGCTGGCTCTTCAGCTTTGAAACAGAGATGAGCACTGCCCCCTAGAGTAAGGACTAGCACCGGGATGGCGAACCTATGGCACGCGTGCCACAAGTGGCACGCCAAGCCATTTGTCAGGGCAAGCGAGGCGTTGCCCTGTCAGCTGGCCAGCACGCATGTGCACGCTGGCCAGTTAGTTCAGCCTCTTTTAAAACCACTTTTCATCCTCCCCAGGCTCCAGAGGCTTTATAGGAGCTTGGGGAGGGTGAAAAGAGCCCCCACCACCCCGGAGGCCCTCCGGAGGGATCAGGAGCTTCCCTGAAGCCTCCGGAGAGCAAAAAAATGGCCCTATGGCCAAACTGGAAGTTTGGGAACGGATTTCTGGTTTGTTCGTAGGGTTGGTTTAAGCCCTCCGGAGGCTTCAGGGAAGCCTCCTGAAGGTCCCTGAATCCTCCAGAGGGCCTCGGGGGTGGGGGAGGATGTTTTCGCCTCCCCAGGCTTCTATAAATACTTCCCAATGGCCGATAAGATCGCACAGGGAGGGCCTTCTCCGGGTGCCATCAGCCAGACAATGTCAGATGGCAACTACCCAGGGGAGGGACTTCTCTGTAGCCACTCCAACTGTCTGGAATAAACTGCCCCCAGAGATCTGGACCCTACCCACTCTCATGGCCTTCCGTAAGGCTCTTAAGACCTGGCTATTCTGGCAGGCCCCGGGCTGTTGAACTCACAATTGAGTTCCAGCCCCGATCAGACTGGGTGTATGTTGTGGTCTTTTTAATCTATGTTTTTGTGCTCTTAACTTTTATTTTTAAATGTATTGTTGTAAGCCGCCCGGAGTCCTTCGGGATTGGGCGGCCTATAAATTTATTAAACATCAACTTCAACATCATAAAGCCTCTGGAACCTGGGGAGGGTGGAAAAAAGCATGCAAAAAAGGGGGGATGTGCACTGGGGGGGGGTTGCACATTGCATTATGGGTGCAGCACGCCCATGCATGATCCCCCTGTGCTCCCCCCGCTTATGGCATGCGAGTCAAAAAAGGTTCCTCATTGCTGGACTAGCACATAAGTGTGAGGAGAACCTTTACCTTTATCTTATGCAGAACAAATGCAAAATAATGTGTCCTTGTGTCCTTTGCTTCAAGCACTTGATGTCTTGGGCTGCCTCCTTTCTTTCCCCCAGCAGCTGTTGAGGGTTCAGCAACCTCAGAGGGTGAATCATCAAGTGAAGCTTCTAAGCATCCATCAAAGAGCCAACAGATGGGGAGAAACCACCGGTGTTCATCTCCAGAGTTTCTGAGAATAGCAACCGTAGATTTGAACAGCTTCTTGGGAGGGGGCTGTGGATGGCCTAGCCAGATCTTTGAGGGAGGGGCTGGGTTAGAGAGTTGAAGAAAACCCCTAGTTCTGGGCCTCTGCCCCCTCCCTCTGTGCTGTGCAGGGCAGAGAAAGCAGGGCAGAGAAACAGAATTACAGAGTTGGAAGGGATTTGGAGGTCTTCTAGGCCAGTGTTTTTCAACCACTGTGCCGCGGCACACTAGTGTGCCGTGACATAGTGTAAGGTGTGCCGTGGGAAAATTACTTTATATATAGTCAATATAGGCACAGAGTTAATTTTTTTTAACATTTTCTAATGGTGGTGTGCCTCGTGATTTTTTTCATGAAAAAAGTGTCCCTTTGCACAAAAAAGGTTGAAAAACACTGTTCTAGGCCAACCCACTGCTCAGCCAGTACAATTTCAGACAAATGGTCGTCCAAAATCTCTTCTTACAAACGTTTGCTCAAGTTGTATTTTCTGCAACAGAATTTGGAGCGGTTTACCTTGAGTTTGTATCTATTGTATGCTTGCATATTGTTGTTGTGGTTGAAGCTGAAGTAGACATTGACAGGTAGGATGTTGTAGCAGATAATTTTGTGTACTAGCTTAGATCAGACCAAAGACTGCGTAGTTCTAGGTTGCCCAAGCCCAGAATGTCTTTAAAAATTAAAAAGTGACCACACAATCTCCCACTCTGACTTCACTCTATGGGGAGGGGGGAGGGGGGGTCATATCTCATATGTTCCTTCTGGAAGATTAAGAAGGGGGGGCTGCTGGACCTTCAGGGGGAAATCTTCCATAGGTAACAGAAACATTCCTGAGAAGTAGGGGCCAAGGCTTAATGGAAGTGACCTGGAGTGTGCCCCCCCCTCCCGCATTCACTCTGGTGGGATGGGCGTCTGAAATAAGGAAGGCTGCTGGTCGTTTCTCCCCTTTCTCCATCGCTTTCCAAGATAAACAGACGGCCGAGAGTTTCTCTTTCTCCAGGATGTGACATGGTGGGAGGAGGTTCTGGACACGGACGGAGAATTTGGACAGAGGCGTCTCCTCGGGGAAACCCAAATATCTCTGGTCGGAGCTGCACTGGGGCGAGGGGTCGGAGGACGATGCCGCTGCTCCGGACTCCCCTTTTGCTCTTTGTGCTGGCATTCTTCGGTTGCGGACGCTTTTGCGGTGGGTTTTTGGAAGGCTTTGTGAGGTGGGGAAGGGGGGGGGGGAGAAGCAGAATTGGGAGGGGGGCGCATGCCCTTAGCTAGATCTTTCTCTTCCCCCCCCATTCCCCTCCGCCCCAGCTGTTTTCCCAAATGTTGCTGCTTTTTTTCGTCCCCAACACTTCGCGCAGCTTCGTTTAATGCTTCATTTGAAGGCCGCATCCTTTTCTTGCGAAAGTGAAAGTAAAACAGAGGTCTCGCATTTGAGTGTTCGGAAGGTTGCCTCAGTAGTTTTTGTGTGTGTGTGTGTGTGTGTGTGTGTGTGAGAGAGAGAGAGAGAGAGAGAGAGAGAGAGAGAGAGAGAGAGATGAGTGTGTGTGTGTGTGTGAAAGAGAGAGAGATGAGAGAAAGAGATGAGAGAGTGTATGTGAGTGTGCGTGTTTGTGTGTGTGTGTGTGAGAGAGAGAGAGTCTGTGTGTGTGAGAGAGATGAGAAAGAGACAAGAGAAGAGAGAGAGATAAGAGAGAGATGAGTGTGTGAGAGAGAGTGAGAGAGAGAAAGAGAAAGAGATGAGAGTATGTGAGAGAGTGTGTGTGTGAGAGTGTGTGTGAAAGAGTGTGTGTGTGAAACAGAGATGAGAGAGAGTAAGAGAGATGAGAGTGTGTGAGTGTCTGTGTGTGTGAGAGAGAGATGAGAGTGTGTGTGTGAGAGAGACAGTGTGTGTGAGAGAGAGAGATGAGAAAGAGACAAGAGAAGAAAGAGAAAGATAAGAGAGAGATGAGTGTGTGTGAGAGAAAGTGAGAGAGACAAAGAGAAAGAGAGATGAGAGTATGTATGTGAGTGTGTGTGAGAGAGTGTGTGGGTGTGTGTGAAACAGAGAGAGATGAGAGAGAGAGAGAGAAAGAGAGATGTGTGTGTGTGTGAGAGAGAGAGAGAGAGAGAGATCATTTCATGCCTTGGAAGATGGGTGGAATGAGAGGGGGAGATTGGACTCAGGCCCACGAACCCCCCAGGGTCCCAGAGGAGCTGTAGGGCAATCTTCATCAGATGTGGGCCTGGCCAGATGATTCCAAGGTCAGTCAAGGGGTTTTCCCTGGAGTTTATAGGCATGAACCTTCTCAAGGAGAGCCAAAAGAAAGTGACCCACTTGTGTGTGTGGGGGGGGGGTGCTGTGTAAGAATAAAATGCTGGTGCAGCTGCAGTGCACACTCTCTAATTCTCCCTCCTCCCTCTCCAGGCTCTCCCTCACACTCCCTGTGTTATTCCTACCTGTATCTGCCAGAGCCCAGCCAGGATCTGCCCCAGTCCTTCATCAGGAACTACTTGGATGACCAGCCCATCGCTTGCTTTGACAGCCTCACCAGGAAGATGGAGCCTCTGGTGTCCTGGGTGGAGGAGGCAGAGAAGGAGGAGGAAACATTTCAGGTCATTGAGTGGGTGATTGGAATTGACCTGCAGCAGTTATCAAAACTGGACCGCCATGCTGGAGGTGAACAGAGGCAGTGACTTCTCTGGCCTCCAAATGTCTGCAGGGAGTGTAATGGGGAGGGAAGAACAGCCTGAGGGTAGCCAAACAAGGTTAACTGAAGTAGAAGATATCTCTTCTTGTGTGATAAAGCGGGGAGGGAGAAGTTGTGTTTCTCTCCCCAGGTGGGAAGGTGTTCTGACCTAGGCTTCCCAAGAGCATGAAGCAAACTCCTGGTCCTGACGAAAAACCCTTTTATTAATTTACTCTGAATTCTGCTCATTCACATCCAGGATTTACAATCACAGACCTTATCTAGCTTGGAGAGCTGCCAAGCTGATATCTGCAAAACTTGGAAAGGAGTCTCGGAGAGTGACAAACCAATTAAGTGAACTAACTATCTCCTGCAAACTCCACTCCCCTTTCGCTACTCTTTTATTTCCTCTGGCCCATGTTCCTCCCCAACCTCCTCACTGTCCAAATCAGCTGCCAGCTCTACTGGCTGCTGGCGGGCCACAACAGAAGGGGGCTACGGTATAATGCTGACTAAGGCAGGGGTGTCAAACTCTATCTCATCGAGGGCCACAACAAGGTTGTGTTTGACCTAGGAGGCTGGTGAGTGGGCGTGGCCAGTGGACATGGCTGGAATGGGCAGGGCCAGCTCAACATCACTCGGCGAGGCTCCATTTTCAGCTGCAGTGACCTGTATCCCTCTGCCAGCGAAAATGGGGTTCGGGGAGGCCGTGTGCAGCCCTTCCTGGCTCCATTTTATGCCACAATGGCCTCCTGAAACCATCTGCCGGCAAAAACGGAGCTTAGGCAAGCCACATGCAGCCTCCTCAAACTCAGTCTTTCCTGGTAGAGGGCTGCAGGAGGATGTTGCAGCCAAAAATGGAGCCCGGGAGGGCTGCACACAGCCTTCCCAAGCTCCGTTTTCACTTGCAGAAGCACCGTGGGCCAGTCCTTCAGTGTTTCCAGGGTAGCCCATGGGTCAGATCTAAGCACCCCATGGGCCAAATTCGGCCCGCAGGCCTTGAGTTTGACACCCTGGGTCTAAGGAGAGGAATCCTGGACCTTCTTCATTTACATCCATTCTCTATGGGTCTTTTTCAGGGCGTCACACCTGGCAGGCGGTTGTGGGCTGTGAGCTGAAGGAAGATGGGAGCAAAGGAGGGTTTTTGCATTATGGCTACAATGGGATGGACTTTATCAGCTTCGATAAGGAGACCCTCAGATGGGTGACAGCTCAGCCCCAGGCCCAGAAGGTCAAAGAGAAGTGGGAGGAACATCCAGGAATGTCTCAGAGAAAAAACATATACCTGGAGAAGACCTGCATTGAATGGCTGCAGAGATACCAGTCATACAAGAAGGAGGCTCCGCAGAGGATCGGTGAGTGGCAAAAGGGGGTCTCCATTGAGCAGGTTGCTGTAGGATGCCCCTCCCCACAGTATTTCTGTGCTACTTCGCCAAGCGCCACTTTGCAGAATAGAGTCAGGCAGTATCCCACATCACAATTCAGAAGGAAAATAACCTTCAATGCACCCAAAATAACTACTTCAAAGCAGGGGTGAAATGCTCTGAAGTCTGCTACCAGTTCGCTTCGCTACTGGTTCGCTTTGCACGCGCTTTGCACGCTCTTTGTATGCATGAGCACCGGAGGTGCTACCGTGCAGCGCTGAAAAAGGAGGATTAAGAAGCCTTTTCTGAGCCTGCAAAGGTAACTAGAACATCTGTGCCACACGATTTAAATTTGCTAGAAAGCAGGATTTTCTGCTTTCTAGCAAATATAAATCATGCAGCACAGCTGATTGTAGTATAGGTGATCGTTGGAACTAACAGTTCACCCGAACTGGTAGCATTTTTTTACTACCACTTCAGGTGAACCGGTAGCATTTTTTACTACAAGTTCGGGCCAACCAGTCCGAACCAGTAGCATTTCATCTCTGCTTCAAAGATAAAGTAACTGAGCAAGAAATTCATGCTGAAGGTCTCGTTCTATTTTCCTGAAAAATATGAGTGTTCTATGTTTGGGTCAGAAGGAAAACTTCAGTCTGTTCCGGATTTTTATCTGGAACAACTTGACCAAATTCAATTGGTCAATTAAATCAAATCCCAAGCATTACAATGATGGTGGTCAATTGGAGACCTTTACCCCAAATTCTAATTAGTCTTTTCAAAAATACATCTAAAGAGCATCAAGGCCCCATCTTGGAGGCTCCCATACAGAGGTGGGTTTCTGCCGGCTTGGCCCAGATTGGGCGAACTGGTAGCGATGCTGGCGGAAGGCTCCACCTACCAGCCTGGATGCTTCTATGCATGTGCAGAAGTGTCACGCATGTGCACGAGCAAACTGATAGTAAAAAGAATGGAAACCTGCCACTGTTCCCAGAGGTTCAAAGGAGCAGAAGAAAGAGAAGGAAAGGATGGCCAAATGGGGCGTTCCCTGTGAATTAAATCTACTTGACACTAGAAAACCCAGGAGCTCCGGTGTTGCTTCTTCTGCAGATCCTCCAGTGGGGAAGGTGACCCACAAGATGGTGAATGAGAGATTGGAGGTCCTCATCTGCCAGGCCTTTGGCTTCTACCCCAAGGAGATCCGGGCCACCTGGACCAGGGATGGAGAGGTCTGTGAATATGAAACGCTCCCTAGGAACGTGGCCCCCAACTCAGACGGGACCTATTATGTCTGGCTCAGTATTGAGATCGACCCCAAGGAGAGGGACCATTTTCGCTGTTACTTGGAACATGAGGGCTTGCAGGAACCCCTGATCTTGGCTCTCAAGGACAAAAGAGGTGAGTGACTGATGGAGTTTAGTCCATCTCTTTTTTAGCCCACTATCCAGGATTCATTAATTCAAAAAGCCAAACTTCCAAGTCACAATTTTGAATGTCTCATCAATAGTCAGTCTAAATTGATTCACCAGGAGGTTATCCACGCCTCTTCAAATTACTTTATATGTTCAATAATATTCAATGATGTTCAGGGGCTCTTAATTAAAGTTCCTAGTTCATAATCAGATCTCTAGTGGTCTTAGAGTAGATCTATGTCCAACAAATATTTTAAATCTTTTTAAACAGGTATTTCCAAGCTTGCATATTCCCCTCTTTATCAGCTAATGGTGCTCTCACTTCTGTCTGCTTCAGCCTCTCTGCAATATTGTTGGCCGTTCCAATTTCAATTATTTTAAATTACAAATTCAATAAATGAGCAATATTTGTAAAAAGAAATTTGGGACTTTAATTCCAGCCTTTTAAACTGGTCTTGATACCACGTCTTTTAATTTTGAGAAACCAAATTTCTATTTATTTTTTCAAAAGCAGATTTTTTTCCCTTCTTCAATTCTCTAGTATTTTTTCCTATGTGCCCATTCACCACTTCAACAAACAGCTTCAAATATTATTCCCCCTTGGATTTCTGGGGTCAACTTCCAACAAAAAATATTTTCTCACCCAGATCACACTCCATTCACTTTCTGCATTCAGGCTGTCCTTTATGGTGGCCATTTTTGGCTGTTGCTGCTCTTTGGACGAGGGGGGTTTTCTGGTTAGGGAGTCAGGGAGGAGGGATGCGGCTCTCCTCAACCTGCATGGCAGTCCCCCTTTACTTCACCACTCCTCCAGAGTGGCTGTGGCTCGATTTGAGCCATCTGACGGAGAGAGCTCGGAACTGGGCCGGGGGTATCATGGTGCTCGCTTCCAAAGGTGCCGGAAGAACAATCAGAAGGGTGGGAGGCTAACGGGGTTGTGATGTGCAGAAGAAAACTTTGCATAGAAGTAAATGTTACATCAATAGGCAAATTTTCTGCTGCATCATTTCATCCTTTCAGGTGGAGAGAAGAAAATATAGTCCTGTATTTAGCAATATGTGAGAAGGGATTTCTTTCAGGGGTGTTGGAAGTGGTAACCTAACAGCAAAGGTGTGCAGAAATGATGATATATGAGATGATTGGTTGTGGCTTTTCCTTCTGCAATTCTCTCTTTCCTCTACAGCCTTGGAGGGGAGGGGCTTCCTTCAGGTGGGGGCACTGCCTGGAGGCCAATGCAGTTTGGGAAATGCTTCCATTGCTCAGCATCTCCACTTCAGGGAACTCAGCATCTCTCTAATCCGAACGATCTTTCTCCTTCTTTAGCTACAACATGGGAGATTCTTCTGGGAATTGTGGTCTTGGCACTTGGGATTCTCTTCCCATTATGTAAGTGAAACAAACACATCCACTGATACCCCCACCCCTGGGCCTTTCTGTGTTGACTGAGCTTTTGTGGCTGGCAGAGCCTCCCTGAGAGTTTCCCCCATGTTCTCCACAAGACCCTTCCCCATTAACTGCATTTGGAAGAGGAGTCAGAAAGGAAGAAGAAACTCTGCAGCTATTTTTGTTTCCATTTCCTGCAAACCTCAGAAGATTCCACTTTTCTCTTCTCTGGGGAGAAATCTCTTTCGCTTGAATAGATTTACTTCAGAGGAGCAAGTATCAGGAATTTGGGATAAAAAAAAAGTCCCATAAATGATCTGGGAAATGCTAGAAAAACCCTAATCCTGCCCCTGAAGAAGGCCAGACTCAAGATCAAAGGAAACAATGGATCAAGGGAAAATGGAGGCAATCTGTCCTCTGTGACCCCCCCTCTTGCAATCACACTTGGGGACGGACGACAAGGTCAAAGGTGAAAGGAGCCGCTCCTTCCTCTGCTCCTACTCAGAGCAAGAGACAAGAAGGAGGGTAGATGTGGGAAGGGTCTCCTCAATTGAGCTTCACCAAGTGCAGCACCACACAGAACAGAAGAGAACAATAGACTTGGAAGGGACCTCGGAGGTCTTCTAGTCCAACCTCAAGCAGGGGACCCTATGTCTGTGATGGCAACCCTATGGCACCCGTGCCACAGGGGGCACACAGAGTCCTTTCTGCAGGCACGTAAGCTGTCACCCCAGCTCCACTGTGAATATCCATGCACCTCCCACCAGCCAGCTGATTTTTGAGTCTCTGCCATGCATGCATAGGGGGCAAGGCACATAAGGGAGACACATGTGTATGCACGTGGATTGCATGTGCATGCTTGGGGGCGGGGGAGCACAGGGTGTGTGGCACGCTCCATGCACCCCATTTTTGGTCCCATGAGGCTTCAGCATTCCGTGCGCCTTTGGTGTTTAGTAATGCCAGCCACATGACCACGGAGACGTCTTCGGCTTTGATGAGCACTGCCCCCTAGAGTCGGGAATGTCTAGCACATATGTGTAAGGGGAACCTTTACCTTTAAGTACCATTTAGTATTATTGGGGACAGCCCTGCTTGACCAGCTTTGAATGGCTTCATCAGTGGTGGAAAAAACAGCATTGGGATATCATATTACTTTATTAGGAGTAAGAAGATTTCCGACTTGATTATTCCTCAATATTCCACCTAGTCAGCAGCTCTTGACAGCCAACAATTTTGCCCTTCGTCGATAACAAATAGATTCAGGCACACACATAGATCTTCAAGATGCTGAGTAATAATCCAGGTACCTGCACCTGGATCCATGGCAGCGTAGTGGTTAGAATGCAGTATTACAGGCTGACTCTGCCCACTGCCAGCAGTTCGATCCTAATCAGGGATCAAAGTTGACTCAGCCTTCCATCCTTTCGCGGTGGATAAAATGAGGACCAATATTGCTGGGGGCAAGATGTTAACACTGTAAATCACTTAGAGAGAGCTGTAAAGTGGTATATAAGTCTAAGTGCTATAGTTATTGCTATTGTCTGGGTCCTTTGGGGGCTTCAGCTTAAATCCAGCCCAGGCAGAAGCTGCTGCCCCAGAAAGAAACGAGCCGTCTTCTCTTTTTGCCATTTATCAGACTGGTGGTGGAGATGCAGGAAAAAACCTCGATCAAGAATACTCCACTTCCTCTGTTCATATTTCTTCAGAAATTCTACCACAAGTATAGAAGAGAAGACTCAACAGGTGAGCCTGACTAATGCTGAAGTCTATTTATGAGACAAAACTCTGGGCTTCATAAATACCTGGGAGATGAGACCATCTGGCTTGTTGGAATGGGAAATGCCCCCTTTAAGCAGGGGTCCCCAACCCTCCCCTCAGGCTACAACTCACTCACTCCAGTTGTGGCCCTCCCCCCAGGTCACAGCACCAGGCCGTGACCTGTTTGAAATCGGGCCGCATGAGTGATGGGCAACTGCACAACTGCAAAACTCCTCTTGCGTGAGTGGTGGGTGCTTGAGCAGAGGGTACCCTGTTTCCCTAAAATAAGACCTTCCCAGATAATAAGCCCAATTGAGCTTTTGAGCTCATGCACTAAAATAAGCCCTTCCCAAAAAATAAGCTCTCCTCAAAAATGTTGCAACAGCAGCAGCCATGAGATGACAATGGTCGCCACCTTCTGCACCTCAAAACTAATAAAACCTCCCCAAACATAAGGCCAAGTGCTTATTTCGGGGGTCAAAAGAAAGTAAGATCCTGTCTTATTTTCGGGGATACACGGCATTTGTGCTTGCACACAAAACTCCACTCATACAAATTTGCACAAATGGAACTTCATGTGGGAGCACTCTCATGTGAGTGGAGCTTCATGCGTGGGCACATGTGGCCTCCACTCCAGTGGCTTCTGCTCACATGAGTGGAGCGTCACACACAAGCACATCTGTCCGCCATTCACGCGTGTGGAGCTTTGCATGTGAGTGCAAGCACGCTATGCTCACACAGATGGGGATGTGCGTCCCTGTGCATCTGCCACTCACAGCCCCCCCCCCCCATACACAGGGCTGGGCTGCCATGTTTATTTTAATTATTTATTTAGTATGTCAAATATGTATGAGATAACAAGTATAAGTATAAACATGGACATGAACACAGGAAATGGATACGAATAAATGAGGACAGTAGGACAGGGATGGTAGGCACACTGGTGCGTTTATGCACGCCCCTTACAGGGGAGAGAGAGAAATGCCCATTCATGACAATGGCTGCAAGCAATTGTAAAAAGGAAGAGGAGGAAGGGGGCTCAAATAGGCTAATTAAAACTTTTTCTTTCATCAATGATTATGTGGGGCCTTTCCCCAGGGAAAGAAAAGTATTAAAATTAACCCCCTTGTCCTCCAGTAATTTCAGCCCAGAGATTGGAACTCCTAGCTTTTACCTTTGAATAATTACAATGATTTTCAACATCCTTTGGGACTTTGAATGTGCAACAGGATATTGTGGAAGAAGGGAGTCTTTTCACAACAGCTGGAATTAAAATGAATATGTCCCAATCATACTTATTATAACTCAGCCTTCCATCCAGAGGTGATATTCAGCAGGTTCTGACCAGTTCTGGAGAACTGGTAGCGGAAATTTTGAGCAGTTCAGAGAACTGGCAAATACCACCTCTGGCTGGCCCCACCCCCATCTATTCTCTGCCTCCTGAGTCCCAGCTGATTGGGAGGAAATGAGGATTTTGCAGTAACCTTCCCCTGGAGTGGGGAGGGAATTATATACAGCTTCATAGTAGTGGTGAAATTCATTTTTTTTTACTACCAGTCTGTGGGCTTGGCTTGATGGGCATGACAGGGGAAGGATACTCCAAAATCTCCATTCCCACCCAACTCTGGGGCCAGCCAGAGGTGGTATTTGCCGGTTCTCCAGACTACTCAAAATTTCCACTACTGGTTCTCCAGAACCCATCAGAACCTGCTGAATTTCACCCCTGCTTCACAGTGCTTTTACAGCCCTCACTAAGTGGTTTACAGAGTTAGCATGTGGCCCCCAACAATCTGGGTCCTCATTTTGCCCACCTCGGAAGGATGGAAGCAATGGTGGGATTCAAATTTTTTTACCACCAGTTCCGTGGGTGTGGCTTGGTGGGCGTGGCAGGGGAAGGATACTGTAAAATCTCCAGTCTAAATGCTATTGCTATTGTTTTGTTGGATTCCCACCCCCACCCTAAACAGGTGGATGCTGTAGACTGCGATACCCATCAAAAGGTAAAGTTTTCACAGGAAACCGAAGAACAGTTCAAGCAGCAATCGCTCAAGAATGGTCAAGCAGCAACCTGGATCGCTCTCAGGGATTTAGAAGAGGCCTCCCTCAAGGGGTTGTGTTAGTTTCCATACATGGAACCCCAACTGGAACCCCATTTTGATATCTAAAATCTGGATATCTGGAGAACATTGAAACTGAAAATGGCTGGTGGGTTCATTTTGATGGATCCACCATTAGTATTAAAATTGAGGGCGTTGCCTGGCGAGGTATAACAAGTACACTTTTGGTCATATAATAGCCAAGGACTGCTTTTTAATCTTTTCATGGCAATCTGCCTTGCTCACAACCTGGGTGAGGAGTGAAAGGATGTCTGTGTGTATGTCGGACCTTATCTTGTATTCCTGGATAGGCCATCCAATAGCCAGACATTGCAAGATCCTTTACATCAGTGGTGGGTTTCAAATTTTTTTTAGAGCCTCTTCTGTAGGTGTGGCCTGCTTTGTGGGAGTGACTTGCCAGCCATGTGACTGGGTGAGAGTGGCTTGTCGGCCATATGACCAGGTGGGCGTGGCCAACTTGTAAAATGTGGTGAAACTCACTTAACAACGCTCTTGCTTAGCAACCAAAATGTTGGCTCAGAAACTGGCATTTGAAGCAAGCAAGTCTTAAAGCTGTCAAGTTACAAGACCCTTGCACCCCTAACCCTTTAGAAAAAAACCCCAGGGGTGTTCAAACTTGACAGCTTTAAGACTTGTGGACTTCAACTCCCAGAATTCCTCCTCTCGCTCGTCATCTTGATGATGTGCGGACGGGCGGGGGAGGGAGCTGGAACCGGTTCTAAACGGCACAGTAGATTTGTGGAACTTCTTCTATAGAAGAGCTTAGAACTGGCAGGAACTCACCCCTCCTTTACATCAAGGACCTGTATACAATGTTCCCTCTAATTTTTTTTCAGTGTGGGCAGAAAAGTATAGTGTTTGAGCGGCACATTTTCATGCCTGAGTCCCAACCATTCTAGTTTAAACTTCCAGCTGCAACATTTACTCCAGCTTTACGTTTTGACATCAGCACTGACTGATGATGTACCTATAGGGCTAGGGTTTATCAATTATTACAATTATCTTTTCAAATTCATTTTGGATTAAATAAAAAAGAGCTTTGAAATGAATATATAAATGGCACTTAATACCACTAATATTAAAATAGTAAATGTTTGATATACTTCATTTTAATGAATTTCACTTGATATACTTCATTTTAATGAGTTAACATTCAATTGCAAAAGTTGTCTATACACTGTATGCTTCTGTGAATGTATTATATGCAATTTGCTATTTTAAATGAGTAAAATTATTAAAATCACGATACTTAAAGTCTCATTCACATCTAAGAGTTTTCTTCCATCATTAATTTGTAAACTCAAGGATTTATTGCCTGCATGTTCAACAATGCTTGTTGATTGTTTAAAAATTTGTGCAAAACTAATTTCTAAACTGTATACTACTTGCAAATATAAATAGATTGTTAAAATGGCTCTACCATAACCAAATAAGAGAAAAAAACACCTTCCTTTTGTTTATAAAGTAGTGATTTTAGTTTGCTCTATGGAAGTCACTATTTTAAACTGACAGATAGGAAGTTTAATTAGATTAAAAGCAAAAATATTCTCAATGACTTTGAAAATCCCAATGAGTTATCAAATATAGGTACTCCTTCATTACAACGTGGGACTGGAATTTTTATTACTCAGCAATGTGGTCACAAAGCTGATATCGTGTCATGACTCATGTGACCGGGCTCTCTCGCCTCTTTCCAACTCCGAGGGCATCAATCATGTTAGCCAAGGGATCTGCAAAGCTGGCTCTTTTAAGACTGGTGGACTTCAACTTCCAGAATTTTGAGAGTTGAAGTCCACCAGTCTTAAAACAGCCAACTTTGCAGACCCCTGTGTTAGCCCAAAGCCTCGCGCTGGGCTTTGCTCCCCCATTGGTGGAGCCCCGAGAAGCGAGGAGGGAGAAAAAGAGCTCAAAAGAGCTACATTTTTGCTAAATGTAACCGGGGAGAGCCAGCCCAGACAATAGCAAATTAGCCGATCTTGCAGCAGGTCTGAAATTGGGGGTGGGGTGGGGGGAGCAAAACTCCAGGCACGGCTCTCTAACTGTTCTAATTCCCCGTGAAAACTGTTGCCTCTGAAGCATTTGCTCCAGTGTTTTGAATCTTTAAGCTCCCCTTTCCCTTTTTTCTTTTCAACCAACACTGATTAGAGAATCCTGAAGTCGGGCAGCAAAGTACTGCAGTAGAAAAGGTTTAGCTGGAGGGGTTTTTGATTGCGATCGCTCTGTAGTTCGTGTCCAGATACCTGCCCCACGTGCCTCTGCGCGGCAATTAGAAACTACTGTGCGCGGTATTGTAGCCATGTGAGCGGCCGCGCAGGCACACACCTTAGAGGGAACAGTGCCTGTATACAGGTGAGAAAGAGGGCTGAGAAAATCTCTACCTATCCCTCACATCCTGTGCGTGAACTGTTTCAATTTCTCCCCTCAGGAAGCTGCTATAGGGCATTGCATGCCAAGAGAAACACACACAGATGTAGTTTCTGCCTTCGTGCCATTACTCTGCTGAACACCTAATTCCCACTGGGCTGTCTTACGCTTAAGGATATTTACCCACATAGTAAGACTGTACTGCTATTATCCTTCTCATCTTTCCTACTACCTCCTATTACTGGTTTCAGTATTATGATTATACTACTTTGTTGTTGTTATGTACAAATCAGAATAGAACTGGAAGGGACCTTGGAGTTCTTCTAGTCCAACCCCTCTACTCAAGCAGAAGACCCTATCCCAGGTGTCTGCAACCTGTGCAGTGGTGGGATTCAAATAATTTAACAACCGGTTCTCTTCCTTAATGACCAGCTGGGTAGGCATGGCTCGGTGATCATGTGACTGTGTAGGTTTGGCCAACTCAACGTCACTAAGGTCGATGGGCACTTCACCTTAGCTGTTGCAATGTCATAAGGGTTAACCAGAGAGGCAGTTTCTGTAAGCAGGGCAACAAAGATTAGCTAGAAACAACACCAGAATGTTTCCTTCCTGCCTTCCTTACAGGATTAGCCCTGTAAAGTGGAAAGAAACAAAAGGAGATTTCTTCCAACAACCGGTTCTCCCAACTGCTTAGAAAGTTAACAACCGGTTCTCCCCCATAGGTGCGAACTGGCTGAATCCCACCATTGAACCTGTGACTCTGGAGCCACATGCAGCTCTTTGGGCCCTCTGCTGTGATCCCACCACTGGCTGAGCCCACCCCTCTCAGTCACTCCTTGCCTGGCCTGAGAAGCTAAGGGTGATAGCGGGAGATAGAGAAGCCAGAGCTGATTCTCTGGCACCTCACTCTTGCTTCTGGTCCTTGTTGATGCTGGGCATTGCTTGGGGAGACACGCAACCTGCTCTCGGCCCCAAGATACTGGCCCAAGCCAGCCATGACCGACACTGGTTTCACTAACATGACGGCTGACAGAATGAGAAATGGATTCAGGAGGAGGGAATGACAGAAAAGGCGATGGGACCACAGCACCCAGCTGTGGCTTTAAAACTTGCCTGGGGGGACTTTTGGCGCCTGGAAAAGGACCCTCCTCCTCTCACAACCAAAGCCGGCCAGAGAGAACTGGTTAGAACCTGCTGAATACCACCTCTGGCTTAGAGTCATTGGAAGGTTCCAGCTCCTGCTACCTCAACTTCAGGGGTTTCTTCCTCAAAACGTCTCAAGCTAGCAAATATTAATCCAGTGGCCAGGATTCAACATTTTGCCATCTTTGCCTGGATGACTGAGTGACATAAGCAGGAAAAGAAAGAGTGAGAATATTCATGAGCTGGAATAGGACATAGCAACAGGTCAGCCATTAGGGACTGGCTGGAAGAGGACACAAGGTCAGCCAACGTATAGGCATGGCAACTGGGTCAGCCAATGGGAACTGTTTGGTGACTGAAAGCCATGCCAGGTGGCTCAGAACCTGGGCGTGGCTTACCTATGTAGCTCTGAGTTTGTGCAAGAGAACTAATCTGGTCTGCTTCCTGAATTGAAACTGAAACTAGAACTGAAACTGCTTCTCTCCCCTGCCTGTGTTTTTTGGCCTGTGGATGAATCAGCTATTGGTATTGTACATTTTACTCATGTGTGTTATGTATATAAAGAGGCTAATGACTCCTACTAAGACAGTTATCTGTGTGTGCTTTCTGGAGGTGATTTCTGCAACAAACTCTGACAGAAAAGCCAGCCAAAGCCCATTGGAGGGTTAGTCCTGTGGGCCATCTTGGCCCTGGCTCTCTTTCAAAGTGACGGCGAAGGTTCGTTCTCTGAGCTGGTGGGTTGGATCCCGAATGTTTCATTACCAGGCTAGGTAAGATCTTCAGCGGAGTTTAAGGGAACTCTAAGTTCCAAACAACACCTGGAATTGCACTCAGGACCCCATTAGTTTGCCATGCAAACCCTTCCCTTGCCTGCCCCAAGATGGGAGTTACGTTCCTGCACCGTCTCATGCCAGCCCACATAAGAGATGCTGCCTTTTGTACCAGCTGCAGTTTCTCTGTAATCTTTTGAGAAAACCTAACGGGAGAGCAGACGGCAGTAATTTAATCGGTGGCGGGGAGAGAATCACAAGGCTACAGAGCGTGGAGCTGGGCTTCCCCCTCAGAAAGGGAGGGGGCACCTGATGAAACAAAAGGACCCCTGGCCAGGATTTCAACTAGTCCTCCAGAGGGATTTCTCAAGGTCTGGGTTTCCCTGGCAGTGGAAGGGGGCAGATTTCAATGGAGAAGAGAGTGTTACCTCCTTCCGCCATTGGTCCATGGCCCCTTGCTGGAAATTCTCAAGTTATGAATGTATCTTAAACAGAAAACTATCTTTAGATAGATTTTTACTCCAAAAGCATTTTATTAAAATAAATTTTAAAAAATCTCATTTAGATTTTTAAAAAGCCAATTTATTTATTTTTTAAAAAACTGCATTTATTTGTTTGTCAATTTTTTTTATCTACCCTGTCTTTTTTCGTCATGTACAATTCTGGGTATTCAAACATTAACAATCAAATGTATATAGACAGCAATATCAGGGTTCCAAATAGCATCCAAAAGTAAATCAGACTCCGAGGCAAAGGATTCCTCAAAATAAATTCCAATTTATTTAGAGAGCCATGTTGGCACATCTGTGGAAACCCAAATCTGAACGCTTCCAGGTTTTCCCAGTTGAAAGTTCAAGATTCTGCCCCTACACCCACAAGTCCATCACATGGTCCAATCTCCCACTGCCACATTGGCAGCTCCCACCCATCCAGTTCCGGCCAGGTGTAGAGACAAAGGATGACCTTGGCTTTCTAGAAAGAACTTTGTTATGATTACATATCATCCAACTTCCTATAATCCCCCCTCCCATTTTCTCACAATAGAAAATACATAAGAGAATCATAGAAAGTGTGGCAGGCCTATAGTCCAAGAAGGAAAAGATGCCTTTCAGGCCTGACAGTAGCAACATAAGGAAAAACAATAGACAGAAATAACTTTGTTTGGGCAGGGAAGAAACTGAGAGTAAAACTTAAAATAATGCAAGATATACGTGAAAGAGGATGTTTGAAAATGCCCAACTTAAAATTATATTATGAAGCAGTAGTTTTATCAACAATTAGTGATTGGATTAACTTAACAGAGGGCAGAATATTGAATATTGAGGGATATGATTTGGTATAGGGTTGGCATGCTTATTTAGTATATGATAAGGTGGACAGGATTTTTAAAAGCCTCATATTAAGGAATGCTCTATTGTGTGTCTGGAAAAAATATCAATATAAATTAAATGACAAGATATCTATGTGGGTAGTACCCAGGCACATGATAGAGAATATATGTATAGAACAAAAACAGGATGTAATTACATATAGTTTCTTAACCTAGAAAGAGATGTACCACAGTTAAAGCCTTTGAATGTATTAAGAGAGGAAAGGGTAATTCAAACTTGGTTTCAGTATGGACAGTTACAGGCCAGATGGAAAAAAGACCAGAAAATTGGTATCATACAAAACGAGGACAATTTGGTAAAACAAATTAGGGACCAGAGCAGGGGTGGGTTCCTCCCGGTTCGCACTGGTTCTTGTGAACCGGTTCGTCAGTGAACCCGGAAGTAATTAACTTCCGGATTCCTAGCTCCTAGCCCCTGTCGCTGGGTGCCTGCGGGGTTTTTCTTTTTAAAAAACGCCTCTCCGGATGATCTTGAAATCCTGCAAGGTTGCTTTGGAAGGGGACAGATAGGCAGATTCCCCCTGCCCCCCTCCCTGGCTGCCTGCAGGCTTAAAGCAAGCGTTTGCACAATAAAGAAAATCTCACGAGCTAGAGAAGTTCTTAATTGCTTTTACTGGCTACAGGCAATCAGGAATGGGGTGGGGGAATGTCTCGCAGGTTTTCAAGATCGTCTGCAGAGGCATTTTTAAAAAGAAAACGGTCTTCTTGGGAGGGGGAATGGGCTACACTCAGAGGAGCCGGCGCTTGGGGCACCCTGAAACAACGCATCCCCACCGCCTCGTTCTACTCAGCAACCGGGGACATCCCGTCTGTGCCCACTTCTGCTGCCACCACCTCCGCTCCCAAATGCAACTGTCAGCTGCGAGCAGGTGACTGAAGCTGCTGCTTGCAGTCATTTACAGCTGCAGATAGATTGTGCCTGTAGGGGGAAGCTCTTCGCCCTGTGAGAGCTCCTCTCCAGCACTCCTAGTTTGGTAATATCATCAGTGCTAGAAAGGAGTGGGGTTGGGGGGGGGGAGGAGGAGAAAGTTAGGACAAAAAAGAAAAAGATAAGGAGGGAGAGGACTGTGGGTTTTTTTGGTGTTCTCTGAACGTGGTGGTTTTTAATTAGTTTAGGGAAATTTTATTTATTTATTGTTTATAGAATGTTTATGACAAGAAATGTTATTCCTTTTTGCAAATGTTTTATTTGTGATGCAATATGTTGCTTTTAAGTGTTTAGACCAGGTTTATGTGTCTCAAAGTGGCTGCTTTTCTATGGGCAGGCCAGGTTTGTTGCAAGGCAGTGTGTTTCACCCTCCTTGTTTAGGTAATTCTGAGGTGGTTGATGGTTCTGTGAGTGCCTGTCTTTTATAATTTTCCACATTGCCATGATGGTTTTTATTCCAGTGACTTTGTCTTTCCTGTTCTTAGGCTTAGGGAAAAAAAACTGGTTTCATTGGCAGTCTTTTTTTTTGGCGGGGGGGGGGGATTTTTATTTTTTTGGTGTTTTCCTAGCACTGTCATAGTTTGTGGGTGTGGGTGGGTATGTAATGTCCCACAGTTATCTATGCATTAATAATGATCTAATAATATTAATAATATCTAGTAATTAGTAATGTCTAGTAATAACATTGTCTTGGCCACTCCCAACTGGTCACATGGGTGGCAGGCCACTCCCATCCGGTCACATGGGCGGCAAGCCACTCCCAACTGGTCACATGGGCAGCAAGCCACTCCCACAAAGGGGGCCACGCCCACAGAGTAGGTTCGAACAATTTTTGAAACCCACCCCTGGACCAGAGTCAAATGCATATAAAAAGGTTGTATAATATATTGATAGAAATAGATTCTGAAACAGAGTTAGTTAAAGATTGTATGATAAAATGGGCACAAAACTTTGAAGAACCAATAATGATGGAAACATGGGAAAAGATTTGGGTAAGAAATGTGAAATTTACGCGAGCTCAAAACTTGAGAGATAATTTTTATAGGATGTTTTATAAATGGCATTTAGATCCCAAAAAGCTAGCTTGTATGTATCCAAATTTCCAATCCAAATGTTGGAGATGTGATTGTGTTGATGCTATGTATTATCATGTATGGTGGACTTGTAAAAAAGTTAAAGCATTTTAAATAAAAATATGGTGGATTATTCAAAATATTTTTAAAAAGAGGATAAAATTTACTCCTCAGTTGTTCTTGTTAGGTATAATTACAGACTGCACAGTTATAGAGACTAATTTGATTCTGAACTTAATAACGGCAGCAAGATTGTTGGTGGCGCAGTACTGGAAGAAGGAAGAATTGCCTACTATTCAAGAATGGACATTAAAAGTAGTAAATTTAGCAGAGATGGCCAAAATCTCAGCATATTTGAAGGACCATTCAGATGAGAAATACAAGCTGGAATGGAGAAGATGGATTGATTACATTCAAAATAAATATCAGACTAAGAAATTTCAATTAGCTTATGAATGAATGAACAAGGAATGTCATAATTTATCTAAAGTTAGCTTAATAAAAGGGGAGTTAAAGTAAAAGAGGAGCTGGGATGCTATAGTTAGTTAGGTTATGTTAGTGTTTATACCCTGTATTTTCCTCTGGGAGGTTGGGGGAAGGGAGGGTTGGAGGGGGGGCAGGGTTGGGGTGTGAAGAGGAAATATCTGTAAAATTTATTAAAACTTTTCAATAAGAAAAAGAAAAAACAATAGACAATCACAGAGAATATACATATCAATTAAATGCATAAAATATCAAAAATATTAAACCTTACCACACCTTGTCAACAAAGGGGAAGCATGAGATAGTATTTGTCTTTCAAGAAAGACAAAGTATAGTAAAACACAAAGACCATGACCCCAACTACAGTTACCAATACAAGGGGTGTCAACTCCTTCTGGGGTCCCAGCCATGGGATCGGCCCCAACTGTTTTGCTCAAAGGCACAAATCCATACAAGTGCATAGTTTGCATATATATATATATATAATTTTCACAGTTATCAATGGCTCAGCAGGATTACAAACATTTCTGGTAAATTTTGAAATCATCCGAGCGGAAAACTTTGGTTCCTATCTTTTTCTTCTGGAACCTGCTGTCATCCATAGGACCTATGAAATCTAATAGATCAATGGGCTATGTTTCTTCATTCTCAGAGATATAAATGTAAACAAAAAATGTATATAAATAGTACATCTCAAAATTATAATCAAAAAGGAAAAAGTAGCCACACATCTTCACCCTTGGACCTTCAGGGTTTTGGAGAAACAAGCAGGTCACCTGTTTCCCCTGGAAGATTAAAAGGGGAGGGGCTGCTGGACCTTCAGGGGGAAATCTTCCATTGGGGCAGGGGCTGTAACAGAAAAGTCACACTTCCGAGGACCTACAAGGGGGCAAAGCTTAAGGAGAGAGACCTGAACTGTGCCCACCCTATCTCATGGGTCCCTCAAATAAGGGGGCTTTGTCTCTGCATGGAAGGGATGGGAGACCACCAGGAACAATCAGAACAGGAGGCTGACTATTTTAGCACCTAGAAAGATGTGCAACCCACATCCTTCTGTTAAGGAAACCATATTGGGGTTGAGAGTGGTTGCCTTCCCCCCAAAAGAGGGTTTGCTTTTAGTGGAGGAAATAAAAATAGCAAAAGGAGGTTGCACCCTCCCTGGTCACTGTCAAAGGCTCAATTTGGTCCTGAAATGATCTGAGTTTGACCCAGATCGTGTGCAAAAAGTGAGGGCAAAGGCCCTTGTAGTATTCCCCAGGTCCCACTCACATCTTCGTGCAAAATTCCACTGAATTCGAGGTTGCATAGTTTGGCTGAGAGTTGCAAAGACCCCAGGGAAAGGGATAATTCCTCAAATCCACACACACACACACACACACACACACACACACACAAAGAGAGAGACAGACAGACAGACATATACTGTGCAAAATCCATGCAATCCACACCCAAGCCATAGTGCAAGGCCAAACGGAGGTCACATGGAGAACAGGCTGGAAGTCATGTAAACAGCAGCCACAAAGTGACAGTACCTGCATGGCAGGGAAAAATGTGTGGTTGTTTCTAACACTGCATTGTGCAAATCTTGGTCTAAGGAGGAATGTGCTGGTATTACTCCTTAGGAGGAAAGAGGCAATGGACCAACCTCCATTGTGCCTCCTTCTGTTCAGCCCTACTCAACAGGTTCTTCTCATCCTTTCTGATCAGTTGCAGCTTCAATCCTTCTTCCTGGGCTTCTGGCTGAGTCTGTGAGCCCTCCAGCTGCAGCTGCGTCTCTCCCCTTTGCTCTCCAACCAGGTGCTCATCCACTTGTTCCTCTGAGGTTCCTGGGCCCACTTCTTCCTCCAGCCCCTCCATTCCTGGCTTTGGGGCATCAGCATCTTCCTCTGGTCCCCCCTCTGAAATCTCCAGAGCTGCTCCTTCCACCTTGTCTGAACAAGCATCTGGGGAAGCCATCAGAGGTCTTTTCTCACCTTCCCTTAGCTCTATCTTCTCCCCACAGCCATCCTGTAGGGAAGAAAGCAACCAAAGAAGATAAAACTTTGCACTGCCCTTCCATATAAACAGGTCCTCCCTAAGAGAGGGATCTTCTAAGAAGAGGTCAGCCCTTTTCTCCCCAGTGTTTCCTTCCTCTTGTCTCTCTTGTACCTCCAGCTCATCATCACCAAGAAGCCTTTATCCTAGAGGGCCTCCCCCTGTTTTTCCAGCTCATCCTCTCTTTCTCCCCACCAGTCCTTCCTGGACAGAAATCCCCCATTTTCCCAGGGTGTCCCACTTCCTGCTATTAGCCCCTTTCCTGTCTCACTCTCCTTCCTTGGAGCCGGAGGGCCAGAGGAGATGAGCTTTGACTGATTTTTCCTTGCATAGGAACCAGATCAGAAGGTCCCCAAGAGGAGGGGCTGAGCCCCAGAGGAGCCCCAGACAGCCCACCATCCCTCCATGGCTGCCCTGGGAAGACTTTGAGGATGAATTCCCCACCCCAAATGAAGTCCAGGCAGAAGAAGAACATCATGGCTTCAAAATCTAAGGAACAAGTTTGGTCAAAACTCAACAGCACTTTTTCATGCAGCTGTTGATAAAAATAGGATCACCAACATGATCGCCAACGTCTGATGACAGATATGGAAGAAGGAAGAAGGAAGAAGGAAGAAGAAGAAAGAAGAAGAAAGAAGAAAGAAGAAAGAAGGAAGAAGAAAGAAGAAGAAGAAAGAGAAAGAAAGAAAGAAGAAGAAGAAAGAAGAAGAAAGAAGGAAGAAGAAAGAAAGAAAGTAGTAGTAGTAGTAGTAGTAGTAGTAGTAGTAGTAGTAGTAGTAGTAGTAGTAGTAGTAGTTTTGTCTCTTAAATAGACTTCAGCAATAGTGAGGCTCACATCTGATATCATTTTGGGTGGGAACATCACCTGTGATTGAATCTCATCTTCAGTGGTAGAAGTAGAGGAAGAACAACAGTTTTCTAAAGGAAGGTGATCAAGGCAAGTTGTCATTGCCTGATGGAGTTTTTTCCTGTAGTTCAGCCCAAAGTCTAATAAATGGCAAAGAGAGAAGATAGTTAGTTTATTTCTGGGGCAGCAGCTCCTGCCTGAGATGGATTTAAGATGAAGACCCCAAGGGGCCCAGGTGGTAAAATTGCCTGGATTATAACTCAGCATCTTGATTTGCTTATCTACATATAAAATATAAAAGCAAAATACCACTCATGCATCATCATGAAATCTCCAGAACCATAAAGCCTACAAACTTGAAATTTGGCACGTATGTTCCTCTTGGCTTCTAGATGCTCACTAAGAAAGGATTTTTTGAAGTGAACATCAGATCATTAGTATTTTTTATAGTATTACTAGCTGAAAACCTGTGCTCCGCTACAAAATTATGTGATTGGGCTTCATAAAATGACACTTACAGCTTGAAAATAAATGAGTAGTTACGAGCGTCCTCGCCCCTTCTCTCCCTCAGGCTTGCCCCACAGAAGCCTCAGTGATGATATTTTAGCCTCCAATCCCCTAATTATCCTGATTGAGACACTAGAAAGAGTGCGGAGAAGAGCAATTTTTCATACTGTGGTGACCAAAACTGGATGCAGTGCCCTAGGTGTTGTCTTACTAGAGCGTTATAGAGTGGTATTAGTACCTCATTTGATCTTGATTGTATCCCTCTGTTAGGGCAATTCAGCTCATTGTACTGACTCTTTTAGCCGCTACTGCACACCGCAGCTTCCTTCCAGGCAACAGGAAGGTGGAACATTCTGAGATTTACAGGAAGTAGAAAAATGGCTGCCTTGTTTCTCCTTCCTTTCTGACTCTCATTCAGAATGCTGCTTATGGGGAAGAGTCTTGTGGGGATCCTGGCTGCAACTCTCAGGGAGACCCTCTCCCACCCACGTGAGCTCAATCAGCACAGAAAGACACAGGACTTGGAGGGGAGGTCAATGGATGCATTTCACTTACAGATCAGGAAGAAAATCACAGCTCCCAAGATTATGATCATCACAACTCCCACCAAATGAAATAACCACATATCTAAAGAAAGAGAAACATGGTTCTGGTTAGACAGATGCTGACTTCCCTGACATGGAGTTCCTAAGCAATGGAAGCATTTGCCAACCTGAACTGGCCTCCAGACAATTCCCCCACCTGAAGGAAGCCCCCAATCCCCCTGAGGCTGAAGCGGGAAGAGCAAGAGCTTCCAAGAGCCAAGGTGGCGCAGTGGTTAAATGCAGCACTGCAGGCTACTGCTAGATCAGCAGTTCAGCGGTTCAAATCTCACCGGCTAAGGGTTGACTCAGTCTTCCATCCTTCCGAGGTGGGTAAAATGAGGACCCAGATTGTTGGGGGCAATATGCTGACTCTCTGTAAAACCGCTTAGAGAGGCCTGAAAGGCCTATGAAGCGGTATATAAGTCTACTGCTAAGTCTACTGCTATTGCAAATGGCCTTGAAGTGGCAAAAAAGGAGACACAACCAAGGCAATAGTCAGATAAGGAGGAGATTTCAGTCTGGGCCAAGAGATCAGCTTAAGGACATGTGTCAAACAGGCCCTTCCCTAGTTCACCTGAAGATAAATGGAGGGAGGCAGAAGCATTTTCAGATTGACAGATTGTACCTGACATTGGCTTCTTATTCTGGTCTCCCTTGCTGGGCTGACAAAGGGCCAACCTCCCTCACTGAAAATGGCATTGATTGAACCATCCTACAGTGGTGAACAATCTACTTCCACATTTATTTTTATTGATGTATTTTATTTAATAAATTTATATGCCACCCATCTCACCACGAGATGACATATTGCAAATGCTGAGCCTCTCACCTGTTTCCTCCTCCCATGCCAAGACCAGGGGCTCGTCCAAGCCCTCGTGCTCGAGGTGACACCGAAAACGGTTCCTCTCCTTGGGGTCGATCTCAATGCTGAGCTGGACATTATAGGTTCCATCTGAGTTGGGGGTCACGTTCCTTTGGAGGGTCTCGTATTCACAGACCTCTCCATCCCTCGTCCAGGTAGCCTGGATCTCCTTGGGGTAGAAGCCAAAGGCCTGGCAGATGAGGACCTCCAGGCTGTCATTCACCACCTTGCGGGTCACTTTCCCCGCTCGGGGCTCTGCAGAAACAGCAACAACAGAGTTCTCAGGATTTTTAGTTTCTGGAAAGATTATTTAATAATAGGGAAGACTTCCTTTGGCCATCGTCTCCCTCTCCTCTCCTGAACCTCTGGGTCACTGAACTCTTTAGATTCATTTTTGAAAGGGACACGTAGACTTTGGGATAAAGTTCTCACTCTGGCCAAAGTAATTGCAATGCTTGGGCTTCCAGTTGAGTTTTGGCACCCTAAGTTAAATTTGTTCAAGTTGTCCCAAGTGGTAATTGGGAAGAGAATCAATTTTTGGTTCTGCCCCAAGTGCAGGAGGTAAAAATTAGATTTCCTCATGAAAATGAAGCTGGATCTCAACTTTGCTATCTGGCTCCTTTGGTTTCCTTTTCTTTTCCTTTGAAGAACTTCGCTTTTGAGGGGTGAGGTTTTGGAACTTCTTTTCCCTATTGTTGTAATGCCCCCAGTTTCTTTTGGTAAATGCCCAGATCACTTTCTGCCAGGCACGTGAAGGATGACTTGGCTGTGCAGGGCAGAAAAACACGAGAAGAGGAAGGAGCCTAGAAAAAAATACACAACCTGAGCCCATTTGGCCACTCACCTGTCTTATTCCGGTAGGAGAGGCATTTCTCTAACCACTCAAGGCAGTTCTTCTCCAGGAAAACGTCAATTCTCCCAGACCTCGCTGGATTCTTCTCCCACTCCTCCTTGACCTTCTGGGCTTTGGGTTGAGCTGGGACCCATCTGAGGGTCTCCTTATTGAAGCTGATGAAGTCCTTCCCATTGTAGCCATAGCGGAAGAACCCTCCTTTGCTCCCGTCTTCCCTGAGTTCACAGCCCAAAGTCCCCTGCCAGATGTGAAGCCCTGAAATACACAAAGAGGGATAAGAATAGTCCAGAATTGCTCTCCCTAGGGCCCCCCCACCAGTAATTGAAATGTTTACTTCTCCCCCATCCAGGGGAGGGGAAACAGATCTTTCCTCCCCCCTTTCTTTCAATGGTCTTTTCTGTGATCTGGGGCCCACACTTGGTCTTTTTGATGTGGGGCTAGAAGATCATGAAGACCCCGAGAGAGAAGATCTTGGTTTCCTTTGCAGGAAAGGCTCTCCCATCCTCATGCTCTTTACAGCCATTGGTCAAGGGCAGAAACAATACCCTCCTTTCCTGGGAAGGAGTGGCAACTACTAAAACGGAACTGGCGGCAGCCACTTTTCCATTTCTCAGTTGCCACACAGGAATGGCGGGGGGGGGGGGGAGGTTTGGAAGGTCACTCCAACCCAGACATAACACATAATTGTCCCGTAGGAACCAAGGTCATCTCCAGAGGCGGAGAGGGAGAGGAGTGACCAAGAAGCTCTCCAATTAACCCAATTGGACAATGTTACATGTGACACTTGGGGAGGGAATCATTTACTCTTTTAATTATACTGAAACTGCGGGAAACATTTAGAGTTGGTTTTGCTTTCACCTGTGCCGATATTCTGTAGCCAATAAATAAGTTCTTTGAGGAAGGTTCCAGTCTCAGAATTATGATTTGGTTGGGTTCATTAGTCAGAATTTTGGCACAGGGTTTATCTCAACCCCCTAAGCTCCCAGCCTCCAAATTTCTGTTCTTTGCCTGCTTGCCTCTTTTCCCATTAACCAAAGTGACAAGAGGTGGGAAAGTGAGATTTGAGGGAGAATTTGGAACTTGAAAGCTGATCTGCCTTTGCTTCAAGGTTCAAGGTTCATTTTATTTATATGCCGCCCTATTCCCAGCGGGACTCAGGGCGGCGCACAAACCCAAGGGAGTGGAAGGGGAACACAAAGAACTACAACAGAAAAGGTACAGGGGAATTTAAAAGACAACCAACAGTCACACGATTCGAGAGGGAAAGGGAACTCATCGACCCCAGGCCTGCTGACACAGCCAGGTTTTAACGGCTTTTCGGAAGGCCTGGAGAGAGGTGAGGGTCCGAATCTCTGCGGGGAGCTCGTTCCAAAGAGCTTACCTCCAGTTGGGGGGTTGAGTTTTGATAACAACTCCAGGTCAACTGTGAACACCATCTCAGATACCACAATTGTGTTTGCCTCCTCCACCTCCATCCAGGGCACCAGAGGAACCATGTTCCCGGTGGAAAAGTTATATCGAGCGATGGGCTGGTCATCCAGGTGGACCATGTAGCTGAACTGGGGCACCCTCTGGCTGGACTCTGACACCTTCAGGAAGGAATAGGACAGGGAGTGCCTGGAGGAGCCTGGAAGGGGAAGAGGGTTACAATCAAGATCAAGTGAGCTACTAATACCACTCTACAAAGCCTTAATAAGACCACACCTTGAATACTGCATCCAGTATCTTTTTATCATATGTGGTGGTTGTGTACAATAGCCAAGGAATTTTGGTGTCAGATAAAGACATGGTTGGTGTTAGGGATGTAACCCTAGTCTTGGCTTGGCAATGTATATGTATAAGCCATGATTATAACAAATGTATCTGTTACTTTAAATGCTAGAGAGATGTAATTGGATGCTGTTGTTTAAGCAGCCATAAAAGGAGGAAGGAACTATTACGGTTTCTCCGGATGCTCCTGATTGTTCCTGATAGTTACTGACTGTTACTGTATGAGCTTAGCATTGGGAGAGAAGACTGTGTATTGGATGGTAGCTACTCTGTATAGTAGTTACCAATCTACATGGTGAATTGTGAGTTGAGCAACTGTAACTTCAACGTATTGTAAATAGACTGTGCATTCAAGACTTCTTATAGTCTGTTTGGAGACTATTTATTCTATTTTTTTAGGCAAGTAAAGCTATTATTTGTTTTACCTTTGGTGGCTGTGAGTGACTATTCAGTGGCTTATTCGTTACTAACTTCTGCTGCAGAACTCTAGTCTCCTAACGGGGATAGACTTAATAGTTGGAAGAGATGTTAGGACAAAAGATACATTTAAAACCAGAACTATTACTATTAGGAATAATAAAAAAATATAGTAAAGGAGTGACATATTTAATACTGCATGTAATAACTGCAGCAACATTGGTATATGCGCAAAATTGGAAAAACAGAGATGCCCCCCCCCACCCTGAAGAAGAGGTAACAAAGAAAATTTTGATCTCTGCAGAAATGGACAGATTGTCACTAGAAATCAAAAATAGAGATGAGACAGAATATTATGAAATTTGGAACAAAATGTATCAATGATTGGAAATGAGGAAAATGAATTGGAAAAGAATATTTGGAGGATTGTAAAATTGGAACTGGATAATACATAGATAAAATATATAAACGAGTGTAAGGGAGATGTCAATAGGATCAATGTAGCTATGTACGATAAGTAAAAACTGTATTTGTTGTTATATTAAAATATGTATGGAAATGACAAAGCCAGGAAGGTCACTATGTCCAGTTTATTCAATAATTTTAAAGAAAAAAATAGAATATTGCATCCAGTTTTGGTCACCACACTATAAAAAAAGATGTTGAGAGTCTAGAAAAAGTGCAGAGAAGAGCAACCAGGATGATGAGGGGACTGGAGGCTAAGACATACGATGGACGGTTGCAGGAACTGGGCATAGCTAGTCTAGTGAAGAGAAGGACCAGGGGAGACATAATAGCAGTCTTCCAATATGAGGGGCTGCCACAGAGAGGAGAGGGTCCAAGAGCTTGTCTAAAGGCCAGACAACTAACAATGGATGGAAACTGACCACGGAGAGATTCAACCTACAGTAGAAATAAGGAGAAATTTCCCGACAGTGAAAATAATCAACCAATGGAAACAGCTTGCCTTTGGAAGTGTGGGGGCTTCACCACTGGAGACTTTCAGGAAGAGATTGGACTGCCATTTGTCAGAAATGGTGTAGGGATTCCGGCTTGAGCGGGGGTTGGACTAGATGACCTATAAGGTCCCTTCCTACTCTGTTAATCAGTCAAAGGGTGAAAGACAGGCTTAGGAGGGTCTGCAGTACCAGCTCCTCCCTCAATGCTATTGTGAAAAGCAGCTCTCTAACAGAAGATCAACTATCTGCTCTACTTTGGATGATTCCAGTCATGAGATTAACCCTGGAAAGTGGCCATAGGAGACCCCAGCGGCTCTTGGTTGACTTTGGAAACACCTGGACATGGCCACATCAGGTGAGGGGACCCTCAGGGCTCACACAACTTCTTCTGGGCCTGACCCCATTGGTGCCTACATGCCAATGACCTGAAGGACAGGAGCTGCTTGGCACTTCACCTGAGTAGGGAGACTTCCTGCTCCTGGAAGCTCCACCACTTTTCATCAAACTAGACATACCCAGTTCCTGCAACTGTTCTTCATATGTTTTAGCCTCCAGTCCCTTAATCCTCTTTGTTGCTTCTTCTAAGGAAGAAGCAGCTTCGTCCTCCAACCGCCCACTTCTTCATTTTGTCCCTCACTCCCCTTCCTTGACTCCTGCTCCATTGCAGCTGCCAAAAAAAACCCCTACCTTGAAAATATGCGCTGGTGCTTATTTTGGGGACCAAAAAATATAAGGCCAGGTCTTATTTTGGGGAAAACATTGTATCTTCAACCACGAGATAACTTTCAAGAGATTAAATATTTGCAGGAAAATCTACAGATAGTTCTCGACTTACAACACTTCATTTAATGAACGTGCAAAGTTACAGTACTGGCAATAATCATTTATGACTGTTTTTCACAATTATGGCCACTGGAACATCCCCATGGTCGCATGATCAAAATTCAGATGCTTGGCAATTGGTTCATATTCATGATGGTCATGATATCCTGGGGATCCTGTGATCCCCTTTTGCGATCTTCTGACAAGCAAAGTCGATGGGGAATCCAGATTCACTTAACAGCTGGGTTGTGAACTTAACAATTGCAATGATTCACTTAGCAACAGTGACAAGAAAAATCACAATGGAAAAAACTCACTTAACAAGTTTTTCTTATTTAGCAACATAAATTTTGGGGTTAATCTGGCCATAGGTCAAGGACTACCCACATTGAACCACAAGCGCTTGGGAGATATCCTCAGTGGAGACTTATGATTTTGAGGACTGAGGTGCTGTGGTTTGGAAAGATCCCGTTTATAATCGATGAAAGAAATGTCCGTCTGGGTTCGGCTCCAAGTGGGGAAAAAGACACTGGAGACATGGAGGCTGCTTGGAAAGATGGTTTATTGGTGGACAGGACCACATGGCTTGAGCCCTTAACAGAAAAGGTGATCACATGCTTCAATGTTGGTGGAGAAAAGAGAAGGAAGGACTGAGATGCTGAAAGTCCCTGGTTTTATGCCGTCTCTGGCCTTTGATCTTGATCTTGTATTCTGATTGGTTGTCAGACTCCCATGAGGCCATGCAGGGGCAACTCTCTAGGCTGCGTTTTGAATCCAGGTTTGGTTGAGCTCTCAGATGCCATGTGGTGAGTTGGGTAAAGGGCCAATATTATCATGCCTTAATTCCATCCCCCTGGAGCTGAAGTGGAGAAGTCTTTATTATGTAAAGGGACTACTTGGCCTTCTTAATGGCCCATTGACCAAGTGGGGATGGGCAGGAAGCTACAGGCAGCTATTCTGTCTTTTAAAACATGTTTCTTTCTTTTCACATCCAGAGAAATATTCTGCCTTTTCAATATTTCCTAGGCTATTTCATTTTTCTGGGAGAGGGCTGGGTGATAACTTCCCACAATCCCTCCTTTTTTCCTACATAATTTTAAGGAAAAGTAAGGACAATAAAACTGGAAGGAGTTATTTTTATTATTAAGATTCAATCAAAGGTATTTGACTGTAGATACATCGGTGACAATGGTGGTAGTGGGTTCTTGGAAAATTAAAAGCCATTTGTGGACTTTCTGTGAGTTAAGAACAATAATTAATAGATTGTGTACAGAGGATTTGGAAGCTTAGCTTTGTTGTTGGGATTACCTAACTTTTTTTTCTTCAGTAGGCAGATGGAAGGTCAAATTGGTTGATTGACATCTCTGGTTTTTTTTTTAATGTTAAATACTAATTTAGTGAATATAGATTGTCAGCTACCGAGCATTTAATAGTGACCAGCTGATTAAATGTCACGGTTCCAAATAGCATCTTCCATAAAATAAAAATCCGAGGCAAAAGTTTCCTCAAAACTCCAAGTTACAGTAAAATTTTCATCTGTAAGAAGATGCAAGGAGGATGATTCAGCAATTCAGGCATCGCCTCTTTAAGACTCTGAATGGGGTCCATGCAAGCCATTTACCTTTTTAAGAGGTGTCTATATATAGGTGGCCATTAGAGGGAGTCTGTTGCTATCCTATTTCTCTGAGAATGCCTTTCTTTGGAAAAGATTAGTAAGTGGCACAAATATTTAAGAGTTACTAATAACATTTACTTGGTCATCCATTTAATTTAGTGGCATTTATTTCTAAGAATCACCATAGTCTGATAAGAGTAAGCACTGTAATAATTATTCTTTCAGCAATATTTGTTCACAAGCCTCCTTCTATAGGAAATGGTTTAGACAGCACATCTAGCCACACAGGATGGATGTAGCCGACCACAAATTGTTCTTGACACCTGTAGAATTTGCTTGTTTTGTACTTGCTTGAAAACGCTAAGTAGGTTTCATTAGTTTCATTACACGTGAAACTTAGGAAACACGCAGTTATCAATTCTGTTATTGGTCCAGATGCATAATTTGTAACCAATGACATTTGCAATGTTTGAAAACCTCATTTGCGTATGAAAGTTTATATATTCAGCCTTGCTACGTAATAAAGTTGTCATGTCATGTCATGTCATTCACCCAGAGAGATCTCGTGTCCTCAAGTTCTTTCTAGGATTAGCTTCGTGGGTGACCCCCCTTTATTGTTGTGCCCAGCACTGTTCCCTCTAAGGTGCGCGGCCGCGCGGCCGCGCACATGGCAAGAAACCCCCGCGCAGAGGTTTCTAACTCCCGCGCAGAGGTTTCTTTCAAAGCAAACGTGGGGGAGTCCTTTGCAGGCGGCTAGAACTGGCCGCCCGCAAAGGACCTTCCCAAACTTGTTTCAGCGGCAGCTCTCAGCCTGGCGGCAGCGTCACTCAGACTGTGGAAGGAGGGGGAGGAGGAGGGAACTAAAGAGAGCTTTTACCGAGTCTGCGCCCCACAGCCAGGACTGTCCTTGCGCCCCTCAAGCCGCGTTTCTTCCCCGCAAAGCCCTTCGGGCAACCCGAGAGTTCCTTTTGGCGCCAGAAGGGCTTTGCAGGAAGAAACGCGGCGTTTCTTCCTGCAAAGCCCTTCTGGCGCCAAAAGGAACTCTCGGGTTGCCCGAAGGGCTTTGCGGGGAAGAAACGCGGCTTGAGGGGCGCAAGGACGGTCCTGGCTGTGGGGCGCAGACTCGTTAAAAGCCTCTCTTTGGTTCCCTCCTCCTCCTCCTCCTCCTCCTCCTCCTCCTCCTCCTCCTTTCTGGAGCCCCTTCCTCAAAGATTTGGTACCAAAGCAATGGCGGTGAGGAAGTTGTGTCTTTTGGATTTTGCACTGTTGTCTTTTCAATGGTTCTCAGACTGGTTGAACCTTTAGCAGCTGGGGTGATATTCTTTACTGTTAAGGTTACAATTGGATGTGTTGGACAAATCTTAAAAGATGAAACTTTTATTAAAACGTTTGACTTAACTAAAAACGTCTTCCTTTTTCTTCTTCTTCTTAAATATGATTTATTTATTTATTTTTACTTCAGAAGTTTGATGACCATTGTACAAACTAATCCAACCTAAATGTAGAGGAGGAGAAGAAGGGGGGGGGATTTAAAAAGAGCAGAGGAAAAAGAAAAGAAAGCATGAAGAAAACATAAAGAAAGGGATGGGAGGGAGGGAAGGAAGGAAGGCACTTTATGTTGAAACAGAAAATATTATATAAGGAAGAAAATGAAAATAACTTAGGAAGGAAGGAAGGAAGGAAGGAATTGCACTTAATATTGAAGGAAAAGAGAATGAAGGAAAAAGTATTGGAAGGATTGAAAGAAGGAAGGAGGAACAAAGAATTACACTTAATATTGAAATGGAAAAGAAAATATAATGAATGAAAGAAGAAGTATAGGAAGGGAAGGAAGGAAGAAAGAAAGAAACAAAGACTGTTGAAACAGAAAAGATAATATAAGGAAGAAAATGGAAAGACGTATAGGAAGGAAGGAAGGAAAAAAGGAAGACAATGTTGAAATGGAAAAGAATATAAGGAAGAAAATGGAAAAAAGTATAGGAAGAAAGGAAGAAATGTACTTAATATTGAAACAGACAAGGGAATGAAGGAAAAAATATTGGAAGGATTGAAAGAAGGAAGAAAGAATGGAAGGAACAAAGACAATGTTGAAATGGAAAAGAATATAAGGGAAAAAATGGAAAAATGTTAGGAAGGAAGAATTACACTTAATATTGAAACAATTGAATATAATGAAGGAAAAGGAAACAGGAATAAGGGAGGGCTGAAGAATTCTGGGAACTGAAGTCCACCCCTCGTAAAGTGACCAAGGCTGGGAAAAGAATCCGCACTAGGGACAATGCAAGCTATGCTTCACCCCGTCAGTCCATCTTAGCGTGCAAGAAAGACATCAGACAACGCCATAGTTGCTATGGTAGCATTTGGCTATGCGCAGCGATGCTCTCCTGGTCTTTATGGGTGGGAGGGGGGCAGTTGAGCTATGATGCTAATCCCCTCGTGGGAACACAGAGGGTGGGAGAAGAGAACCAAAGAACTTCAAACTCCAAGGTTCTGGAGTGGAGAATAAGGGGATCAACTTTGTCTAAATGATATTGACATATAAAGAACGGTTGTAGGAACTGGGTATGTCCAGTTTGATGAAAAGAAGGACTAGGGGAGACATGATAGCAGTCTTCCAATATCTCAGGGCCCAGGGTTGCTCCAAAGAAGAGGGAGTCAAACTATTCTCCAAGGCACCTGAAGGCTGGACAAGAAGCAATGGATGGAAACTAATCAAGGAGAGAAGCAACCTAGAACTAAGGATAAATTTCCTGACAGTGAGAACAATTAACCAATGGACCAACTTGCCTCCAGAAGTTGGGAATGCTCCAACACTGGAAGTTTTAAAGAAGATTTTGGATAACCGTTTGTCTTAAGTAGTGTAGGGTTTCCTGCCTAGGCAGGGGGTTGGACTAGAAGACCTCCAAGGTCCCTTCCAATTCTATTTCTATTGTATTCTCTATATTCTATTCTTTCTCTGTTCTATTCTAATCTCTTCTGAACTAAATGTTTATCTAGAACTCAAATAAATAGCTGCTTTTTGGTTTTATTTTTTTTAATATTTATCAGTCTCTCTTTTATTCCATACTTCTGGTTGAAAGACTATTCTATGTCATGCTAAACAAATGCATATTCTAGTGGCGGCGGGAGCTCGTTGGCATCTTCAGCAGCAGCCCTGCCTCCTGTGAAAAAACCGAAGATGGAGCAGATCCACGCAGATGACGTTGCTGCAACATGACTGGAGGAGGAATTCTGGGAGTTGAAGTCCACAAGGCTTAAAGCTGTCAGGTTTGAAGACCCCTGGGGTTTTTTTCCTAAAGGGTTAGGGGTGCGAGGGTCTTGTAACTTGACAGCTTTAAGACTTGCACGCTTCAATGCCAGAGTTTCTGAGCCAACATTTTGGTTGCTAAGCAGGACCGTTGTTAAGTGATACTGATATTATATAACACTTTTAATTAAGCGGGTACCTTGAATAAACATAACTTTGAGTTTCAAATAATACTGATTTCGTTGTTGTCTTAGATGACATCTGTGAAAAAAATTAAGGTGCTCAGGCATGAAAATGTGCCGCTCAAACACTATACTTTTCCGCTCACACTGAAAAAAAATTAGAGGGAACATTGGTGCCCAGGTGCCGCCCTGGAGCCGTTTCCTCCAGGGACGGACTGAGGCACTAACAGGAGTCCCTATATTTATCAGTATTCAAAGGGGGGGGGATGTTGTATGCATTCTGAAGGACTTTATTTTATTCAAAATATTAAAATCAAAAGGAAAAAAATGGACACAGAACAAAACTAAGCAAAAACATTAGGGGAAAATGTTAATTAAAATCAAATGACAAAAATGCTTATTATAAGCCCTAGTTGAACATTGAGAAATCTACTGCAACAATAGTAGCTATTTCCCCTTGCACAGCAGGTCCAAAATTTATAAGTTTGTACAATTATTTGCACCCAACTTGACCTGTCATAGATTACATACGTGAAAGGAAAATAGCTAACAGATTGAACAACAGCAAAGTTAAAATCTGAAGCATTCTCCCAGTTATTTTTTTACTTACAGAAAGTCTGCACAATTTCTTAATTACACAAATCACCCCATCGTTATCTCTGAGACCAGGGTTCTTAACGGTTCTTAATAGTGAAACCTTTCCTTAGTTTTTTTAATTAGGAAGTTTACCAACAACTGCATCCGATTGCCAAGTTCATAACACTCTATTGTAAACATTTCTGCAACCTGTCTTTTGGAATAATTGTCCTGGACAATCACCGCATTTCTCTTGCCAAGAAGATCTAGTCTAGGGCAGAGGGAGGGAGGGAGGGAAAGAAGGCAGAGAGAGGGAGATGGGAGAGAGGAAGAGAAAGAGAGAGGGAAAGAGAGAAAGAAGGAGAAGGAGAGAGAGGGAGAAAGAGAGGGAAGGAAGGAGAGAGAAAGAGAGAATAGAACAAGTCTTCGGTGCATAGGCTCTCAGTTAGTGGTGGGTTTCCATTTTTTTTGCTACCGGTTTGCTCGTGCACGCTCCTGAACGCTCACGCGCTCGCATGCACGCGCCATGCTTCTGCGCGTGCGTAGAAGCGTCTGGGGTGGGGGCGGAGCCTCCCGTCCCCGCTACTGCCGGTTAACCCAATCAGGCCGAACCAGGAACAACCCACCTCTGCCCCTCGGCGTACGTAACAGAACCATAAAATAGAATACATGCAGCAAGAATCACAACACTTAGGGACAGTCGTAGGAACTTTCACTCCTGGGGCAGAAATTCAGTCAGTAGAACGGATTACAAAGCAAACACCAACACTTATTTGTCCCACCCTATCAACTCATCCCTACATAACGCAATACAAACAAAATTGCATTGGGTGTATACAGATAGATCGCTTGTTCCTAAGTTGCTGGAACACACGATGGGTTTAAAAAAAAAACCAAGGAGACAATTCAGCCTGAGTGGAGGCGGAGGGGGAATGTGGGGAAGGGATCCAGGCAGGACACGCGTCCGTCCCCCCACCCCCACCCCCGCCTCGCTTTCAAGCCACATCGCAAATCCTTCCAAAAACTCACCGCGGCGGCCCCTCGGCGTGGTGGATCCCAGACCGGCCCAGAGGAACAATAGGAGCGCCACTTGCATCAGCATCGCCTTCGGCTACGCGTCTATGGCCGAAGACGAAGGTCTCCCCACATACCACATGTGCTCCAGAGAGGAGTTTTGCGGCGGCCACCGAGATTTACCAATCGCAGCACCGCTGCCACGCCCACGCGACGCCCAGCTCAACCTCCATCCCCGCCCTAAATCCGCTGATGCGCCACAGAAGACGACTCTGGAAGGTCGTAGTCGGACGTTGCCCTCCACACCCAAAGAAATCCCGCCTCCTTAAAGTTCTCACCAGCCAGGCTCAGCATGGAGAGGACCTGGTTCCGCCTGGTGTGTGAACGCAGAATAACAGAGTAAACAGATTAACAGAGTTGGAAGGGACTTTATAGGTCATGTAATCCAACCCCAATCCCCCCCCCTCAAGTAGGAGACCCTACACCATTTCTTACATAGGGCAATCCAATCCCTTCTTGAAAGCTTCCAGTGGTGAAGCTCTTACAACTCCCGAAGGCAAACTGTTGCACTGGTTGATTGGTCTCACTGTCTGAAACCTTCTCCTCATTTCCAGGTTAAATCTCTCCTTGATCATTATTCATTATTCCTTATCTGGCCTTCCGGTGCCTTGGAAAATAGCTTGACCCCCTCCTCTCTGTGGCAGCCCCTCAAATATTGGAACGCTGCTATTGTCAGATCCCTAAAAGTGATACTGCCATTCAATTGGGAGGAGGGGAGCCTGGGAGTTAACTCTATAATTAATAGAGTTAAATAAATCATGATGGAGATTGTTATAGTATCAGACAGTGAAGGTATTGGAAATTAAGCTAAGAATAGATTAAGTAATGTGGGAAGTTATCATCCAGCCCTCTCCCAGAAAAATGAAATATCCTGGAAAATATTGAAAAGGCAGAATATTTCTCTGGATATGAAAAGAAACATGTTTTAAAAGACAGAATAGTTGGCTGTAGCTTCCTGCCCATCCCCACTTTGTCAATGGGCCATTGAGAAGGCCAGATGAGTCCCTTTTACATAATAAAGACTTCTCCACTGCAGCTGCAGGGGGAAGGAATGTTGGAATTTTACTCAACTGACCACATGGCATCTGAGAACTCATCCATACCTGGATTCAAAACACAGCCTAGAGTGTAGCCCTGCATGGCCCCATGGGAGTCTGACAACCAATCAGAATACATTTCTTACACTGGAACAGGAAACAGAGAGGTGGGACTGAACAGGTTATAAAAAGCCTCCTTCAGCCCTTCTCTTGTGATCTTGGTCTGAGGGGTAGTGAGATCTTACCCCTGTCATGGTCGGACCACTACCTACTGAGGCTTGACTTTTGGAGACCAAACCCCCACTGTAGGGAGGAGGAACCGATTAGGTGGTTCCACCCCAGGCGACTTATGGACCCTTTGGGCTTTCAGACGGAGCTTGGAGTTATTCCTGATACCCTCGTCCGCAGTCCGGCGGAGACTCTAGTTGCTGCCTGGAACTCAGCAGCGACAGAGGCTCTTAACCGGATTGCGCCTTTACGGCCGATCCGAGGCAGTGGATCCAGGAGGACCCCTTGGTTTACAGAGGAACTCCGGGAGATGAAGCGCCGAAAGAGACGCCTAGAGCAACGATGGAGATCCAGTAAGTCCGAGTCAGACCGAGCACTTTTAACATCCAGCATCAGAGCTTACCTCCGGGCAATTAGGACGACAAAGAGAACATACATTGCCTCTCTGATTGCTTCCGCTGAGTCGCGCCCAGCCGCCTTGTTCAGCATAACCCGTTCCCTCCTAAATAGGAGGGATACGAGCGATCCTTTGCAAGGCAGAGCTGAGGACTACGTCCAATTCCTCGCGGATAAAGTTGCTCGGCTTCGGGTGGACCTGGACTCCAATTCCGCAGAACCAGCTGAGGCACCAGGGGATAATCTGGTAGGACATCACTGGATTGATTTTCAAGCTGTTACCCCTGAGGACGTGGACAAGGCCATGGGAGCTGTAAGTGCCTCCACATGTGTACTGGACCCGTGCCACTCCTGGCTGGTTGCTAACAGCAGGGAGGTGACACGGGGCTGGATCCAGGCGGTCGTTGCCGCCTCCCTTTGGGAGGGGATCTTTCCCCCCGCATTAAAGGCGGCGGTGGTGAGACCCCTCCTGAAGAAGCCATCTTTGGATCCAGCCGTCCTAAACAACTATCGTCCAGTCTCCAACCTCCCCTTTGTGGGGAAGGTTGTTGAGAAGGTGGTAGCCTTTCAGCTCCAGCAGTCCTTGGAGGAAACCGATTATCTAGATCCCTTCCAGTTGGGATTTAGGCCTGGCTACAGCACGGAAACCGCTTTGGTCGCATTGACCGATGATCTCTGGAGAGCCAGGGATGGAGGTCATACCTCCGTCCTAGTGCTCCTTGACTTCTCTGCGGCTTTCGATACCATCGACCATGGTATCCTTCTGCGACAACTGCAGGAGGTGGGGGTGGGAGGCACTGTCCTACGGTGGTTCTCCTCTTACCTCTCGGACAGGTCGCAGTCGGTGTTGGTCGGAGGGCAGAGATCGACCCCTAGGCCCCTAACGTGTGTGGTACCGCAGGGTTCGGTCCTGTCCCCCCTCCTGTTTAATATCTACATGAAACCGCTGGGTGAGATCATTCGACGGCATGGGATAAAATACCACCAATATGCGGACGATACGCAGCTGTATCTGTCCACCCCGTGCCAACTCAATGAAGTGATTGACGTGATGTGCCAGGGCCTCGAGGCTGTTAGGGACTGGATGGGGGTTAACAAGCTTGTACTCAATCCAGATAAGACCGAGTGGCTGCTGTGCTTCCCTCCTATTAATTGGCCAAGTGTTCCATCTCTCAGGCTGGGGGGTCAAACAGTACGCCCCTCAGACAGGGTCCGCAACTTGGGAGTCCTCCTGGACCCACAGCTGACTTTTGAACACCACTTGTCGGCTGTGACCAGGGGGGCATTTGCCCAGGTTCGCCTGGTGCACCAGTAGCGTCCCTACCTGAACCAGGAGGCTCTCACAACAGTCACTCGCGCCCTTGTGACCTCCAGACTGGACTACTGCAACGTGCTCTACATGGGGCAGCCCTTGAAGAGTATTCGGCGACTTCAGCTTGTCCAGAATGCAGCCGCGCGAGCGATTGTGCGTGCACCTCGGTTCACCCACGTAACACCTATCCTCCGTGAGCTGCACTGGCTGCCTATTGGTCTCTGGATATGCTTCAAGGCGTTAGTCGTCACTTATAAAGGTCCACGGTATTGGACCTGGGTACTTGAGAGACCGCCTTCTGCCAATTACCTCCACTAGACCAATTAGATCCCACAGACTAGGCCTCCTCCGAATTCCATCCGCCGGCCAGTGTCGACTGGCGACTACCCGGAGGAGAGCCTTCTCTGTGGCTGCTCCGACCCTTTGGAACGAACTCCCCATGGAGATTCGTACCCTCACCACCCTCCAGGCCTTCCGCAAAGCCCTCAAAACCTGGCTGTTCCGACAGGCCTGGGGCTAAAGATTCGCTGCCCTAGTTCGAATGGTATGACTGTTGTGCTTTTTAATTATGTATTGTTTTGTGTTGTTACTAAACTGTCTGTATCCCCCCTTCCCTTTTTGAGCTGTGAGCCGCCCTGAGTCCCCTTAGGGAAAAGGGCGGCATACAAATGAAAATAAACTAAACTAAACTAAACTAAACTAAAACTAAACTCTTCTTCTCCACCAACATTGAAGCATGTGATCATTTTTTCTGGTCAGGGCTCAAGCCATGTGGCCCTGTCCAACAATAAACAATCTTTCCAAGCAGCCTCCATGTCTCCAGCGTCTTCTTCCCCACTTGGAGTCGAACCCAAAAGGACATTTCTTTCATCAGTAATGAATATGATTGTAAATTTTAATTGTTGGCACAAAATATTTGTACCCAGATGATACACTGTTTAATGGAAAATGGGTTGCTTATATTAAAATAAAAACAATTATTTTAAAAAAAGGTTGGTAAAGTTTTGGGACCAAGATGGGCTGCCTGTAGTTTAAGGTCAACCCTATCTATGTGGTGTGCTTATCCAGCCCTACATCAGTATTTTCATGCAAATAAAAAAAAATGCTCAGGTACGGCTGCCCGACCTGAAAATATATCTTTTATAACTGATTTGGCATTGATGATCGATATTCTATATGAAATTTCTCTTCTGTCAAATGCACTGCAAGCAAGAAATACAGACTTCCTAAAGGCTGATAAACCTTTGATGAGACCAATTAAAGCGTTCGAAATGAGTAAATTGAATACATGATTTAAAATGATAAAAATGTACCCATGTATATCTGATGGATGATTTCTGACTTTATATATAATTGAAAGCGGTGATGCACCGATGTTTGTGACCAAACGGCATGCTACACACTTATGTAATTGATGGTATTTTTTATATTATTTGTATGTTTGTCTGTGTTTGTTTTTTTTTTAAAAAAAACTTAAAGGTTCAATGGTGGAAGGAGCTACTTCCTTGGCTGTGGCTCAGAGCAAGACACGTGAGAGAGGGAATGTGGGATGCTGGGAAGTGCATACAGGAGGAAATGAGTTTCATCAAATTTCTCCTGGTCAGCAGCTCTTGATGGCCAACAATTCCGCTCTTTGTCCTAAAAAGAGGGGAGCACTAATACGTTTCTCATGGTTGAGGCTGGTTATAATCCAGCCAGTTGGACCCTCTGGGCCTCCAGGAGGTCTTCAGCATGACTTCTTCTCTATCCCAGGCAGGAGCTGCTGCCCCCCCCCCCCAATTAACTGGCTGTCCTCTTTTTGCCGTCTATCAGACCACAGACCGCCTTTGTCACTTCAGCTGAGGAGGAGAGCGAGCTCCGCGCAAGAAGCGAAGAAAGTGGGAGGGGGGATCCGTTCGGGGGGCGGGGGGGGTGCAGCTCAAGCGGAGCTAGCTATTTGCGATGGGTCAGAAAACCCCACAGCGCTGGGGGTAAAACCGGCCCTCCGGCTGCCAGGGAGGGAGGAAAAAGGAAACGCATTCGGTAAGAGCAGGGAGGGCTGTGTGTGTCAGCATAGCCAGTGCATGACTCATCAGCGGCGAATTTAACAGCAAAAGTGGCCGAGGGGATTTCAGAGCAGATTTCAGCTCTGCGCTAAATGGGCAGAGAAAGCAGCGGATGTTTTGGGCTGAAGTCTGATGGCCTCGGGGTGCGGGTGTAAAAGGCGCAGGTATACCATATAGAATAGAATAACCGAGTTGGAAGGGACCTTGGAGGTCTTCTAGTCCAACCCCCTGCTTAGTCAGGAAACAGATAAATGGCTATCCAACATCTTGTTAAAATCTTCCAGTATTGGAGCATTCACAACTTCTGGAGGCAAATTGTTCCACTGATTAATTGTTCTCGCTGTCAGGACATTTCTCCATATTTCTAGGCTGCTTCTCTCCTTTATTACTTTCTACCCTTTGCTTCTTGTCCTGCCCTCAGGTGCCTTGGAGAATAGCTTGACTCCCTCTTCTTTGTGGCAGCCTCTGAGATATTGGAACACTGGTATCATGTCTCCCTAGTCCTCCTTTTTATCAGAATAGACATACCTAGTTCCTGCAGCTGTTCTTCATATATTTCAGCCTCCAGTCCCCTGATCCTCTTTGTTGCTGTTCTCTGCACTCTTTCTAGAGTCTCCACATCTTTTCTACATCGTGGCAACCAAAACTGGATGCAGTATTCCAAGTGTGGCCTTACTAAGGCTTTATAAAGTGATATTAACACGTTCACGTAGAGTGTTAATCAGAAGCAACTAATGACTGAAACCTTCCTTGCATTGTGTTTATGTCCCTCATTTGTAAATTGATAACAGAAGATGAAAAATAGAGGAAGCCAATTGAAACAAAGGAGACAATGGAGGGACTTTGAATATGGATATTCGGCACTTGTTTTTACTTCCTTGCTCAGATATAAATAGGAATTGATTACAAATTAAAACACAGAAAGTTCTTAAAAGAGGCCGAGGGAAGGACGAGAGAAGGGAGAGGTTTCCTGCTGGAAAAGGTGAATGTGAGGAAAAGACCCAGGCAGGACACATGTTCCCTCCCCCACCCCCCACTTTCAGGTCCCACCCACCCAGTCACAAACCCTTCCAGAACCTCACCCTTCAGCTCACTGGCACCAGGGACCCCAGCCCAGCCCACAGGAATAAGAGGGGTGTCCGGTGCAGCAGAATTGCCCTCCGACCACACGCCCATTCACACCTATGACCGAAGCCCCACTTCGCAGCCAGAACCTGAAAGTGAAGCCATCAAGCAGTGCCAGAAGAGCAGCAAACTCCACCTGAGTTCTGTGGAAGGTTTTTCCCATCCTACTGCACCCATCCTTGGCCGGGGTAGAAAGCCTATCCCGGTGGGATTTGACTCACTGGCAGTAGCCCACTTGTCGGCAATTGGTTGGGGTTTGAGATCCCCCCCAAACTCTGCTGCAGGCTGATCACTAGCTGGATAGGTTGACACCCCCCCCCAGCCCTGGTGTTGGGCCATCTGTACCCCGGGTGAAGGTGAATCCCATTGTTTCCATTCCAGAGCTCAGGTTGTGGGCTGACCCTCATTTTGCTGTGTGGAAGGAGCAAGTATCTCCACCCCAGGGCACTATGAAGTCTCGACCTGCAAAGGTGAATGTTGGCTGGGCCAGAGTCCACCTGAGAGTCTTGGTGCTAAGGCAAGGGATCGCTCCACTTATGTTAAAATGTCTAAATTGATCTGGAAGGCCGGCCAGCTACTGACTGTGTGACAGTGGTGGGAATCCCCAATCTTTGGAGCGCAGGATTGGCATCTGCTTTGGCAGTCTCCATTCGTGGGCCGAGGCTGATCTTGCACCCATCTATGGCTCCAACAGCATCTCCTTTGGGGGGGGGGGGGAGTGACTCCTGTGGCTTCCCTTTGCAAAGTCAGGTTCGGCTTCAAGGCTCGCTCAGGAGCTGGCTCTTTGCGCCGGGCTCCCAGCTGGCATTCCCTCTCCACGGTCTCCGCAGCTTCCACCATGGCTTAGTGTTGTGGCCCAGCAGGATCCGGTTGAGCTGCTGATGGACTCGGATAGCGAGGAACCATATGAGTCTGCCAGGGAAGATGTGGAGGACTTGGGAAGGCAAGTAGATGATCTCAACATAGATCGCCAGGCCGTCATCTACGGCTCCCTCCGTGGACTTCTTCTCTTCCTCCATTTTTCCAGAGTCTTTGCATTGCCCGGGTTTTCGTTCATGCTGGGGCTCAGGACCCCAGACAGCACCCTGAGGTTCGAGGTAGCTGGTGAGGTATTTTAAAGAAGATTTGGGTTATTAATGTCAGGATTTTAAATAGTATCCAAAAGTAAATCAGAGTCTGAGGCAAAGGATTCCTCAAAGTTCCAATTTATTAAGAGAGCCATGTTGGCACATCTGGGAAAACCCAAATCTGAATGCTACCAGTTTTATCAACAATTAGTGATTGGATTAATGTAACAGAGGACAGAATATTGAATATTGAGGGATATGATTTGGTATATGGTTGGCATGCTTATTTAGTACATAATAAGAAGGTGGACAGGATTTTTAAAAGCCACATATTAAGGAATGCTCTATTGCGTGTCTGGAAAAAATATCAATATAAATTAAAGATGGCTTTCAGACCTGACAGTAGCAACATCAGAAAAAAAAACAATACACAATCACAGAAAATACACATATCATTAAATGCATAAAATATCAAAGAGATTAAATCTTACCACACATTATCAATGAAAGGGAAGCAGGAGCACTTTGCAGGCTTTTCAAATTCTCTGCATGCTATGTTTTCCACAAAAAATGAGGCTTGCAGAGGGTTTGGGATGGCTGCAGAGTGCCTCTTCAAAATCTTCAAAGTCTTATACTCCAGTGCATCTTATACTCTGAAAAGTATGGTAAATAGTTTATCTCAAAATTATAACCAAAAAGGAAAAAGTAATCACACATCTTTGCCCTTGGACCTTCAAGGTTTTGGGGAAACAAGCAGGTCACCTGTTTCCTCTGGAAGATTAAAAGGGGAGGGGCTGCTGGACCTTCAGGGGGAAATCTTCCATTGGGGCAGGGGCTGTAACAGAAAAGTCACACTTCCGAGGACCCACAAGGGGGCAAAACTTAAGAGGAGAGACCTGGACTGTGCCTACCCTATCTCCTCTGGAGGGATCATGGGTCTCTCAAATAAGGAGGGCTGCCCTGCTTTGTCTCTGCATGGATGGGATGAGAGACCACCAGGAACAATCAGAACGGGAGGCTGACTATTTCAGCACCTGGAAAGAAGTGCAACCCATATTCTGCCTTTCTGTTAAGGAAACCATATTTGGGTTGAGAGTGGTTGCCTTCCCCCCAAAAGAGGGTTTGCTTTTACTGGAGAAAAGAAAAGTAACAGAAGGAGGTTGCACCCTCCCTGGACTCTGTCCAAGGGTTCATTTGGGTCTGATGGGATTAGGCAAAAAGATGGCCTGGATTTGACCTTTGCCATGTCCAAAAAAATGAGGGCAAAGGCCCTTCTAATATTCCCCAGGTCCCATTCACACCTATGGCAAAATCCCACTGAATCCATGGTTGCTCAGCTTGGCTGAGAGTTGCAAAGTTACCAGGGAAAGGGATAAATCCCCAAATACACACACACACACACACACTCACAAACACACAAACACACACACAAACAGCAACATCCAGGTATGATTCAGAAACCACACCCAAATCCAAACTAAGATGCAAGTCTGAGAAGTAGGTCTGAAGTCCAACTGGAAGTCAAATGAAGTACAGATTGGAAGTGAAATGTACATTAGTCATGGAGTTAAAGGGAAGTGTGATTATTTCTAACACTGAATTTTTGAAATATTGGACCAAGTAGGCTAGTACGTGCTGGTATCACTCATTAGGAGGAAAGAGGCTAATTGCAATAGAGTAGCCTCACCAACTTCCATTCTACGGTGAAAGAGGCAGTTTCTACTCATCCTTCTTCATCCACTGCAGCTGCAATCCTTCTCCATCCTGGGCTTCTGTCTGAGTCTGTGAGTCCTCCAACTGCAGCTGCGTCTCTCTGCTTTCCTCTCCAGCCAGGTGCTCATCTGCTTGTTCCTCTAAAGGCCCCATTTAGGTTCCTGGGCTCACTTCTTCCTCCATCCCCTCCATTCCTGGCTTCGGGGCATCAGCATCTTTCAAACGTCCCCGCACAGTGAAATCTCCACAGCTTTCCTTGTTGTTTGAATAGGCATCTGGAGAAGCCTTCAGAGATGTTTCCTCTCCTCCTAGCTCTGTTTTCTCTCCACAGCAACCCTGTAGGGAAGGAAGCAACCAAAGAGGAGAAAGTTTTGCATTGCCGCTCCATATAAACAGGTCCTCCCTGAGAGAAGCGATTATCCCTTCTCCCACCAGTGCTTCCTTCCTCTTTTCTCTCTTATACCTCCAGCTCATGATCACCAAGACGCCTTTATCGTAGAGGGCCTCCCCCATCTTTTTCCAGTCTACCCTCTCTTTCTCCCCCTCCCCTCCTTCCTGGACAGAAATCCCCCATTTTCCCAGGGTTCCCCACTTCTTGTTCCCAGCCCTTTTCCTGTCTCATTCTCCTTCCTTGGAGCTGGAGGGCCAGAGGAGCTGAGCTTTGACTGATTTTTCCTTGTATAGGAACCAGATCAGAGGGTTCCCAAGAGGAGGAGCTGAGCCCCAGAGGAGCCCCAGACAGCCCACCATCCCTCCATGGCTGCCTTGGGAAGACTTTGAGGATGGATTCCCCACCCCAACAATCCTGAAGGTGTTGGCTCTCAGGTATTCTCCAAGCCCCAGGTTTTGTCTAAAATCAGAAATGAGGAGGTGATAAACTGCCTGGGAAAGCCAAGGGAAATCATCAAAACAATTAAAAAGTGAAAGTTAGAATATTTTGGACATGTGATGCGACACCTAGAAAAATACGGCATCCTTCACTTAATCCTCCAGGAAAGATTAAAGGCAAATGAGGCCCAAGCAGAAGAAGAACATCATGGCTTCAAAATCTAAGGGACCGGTTTGGACAAAACACAGCAGAACTTAGGTGAAAGAATGATCAACCCAAGGTAAAGAAACTTTACATTTGGATTAAAAAGAGACCCGGAGCGGAATTTAGCGGCTATTTGACAGACGGGGGATTTAAACAGGGGGGGGGGGGGAAGGCACGGTGACAATAATGGAAAGCTCTAGAAGACTTTTATCCCCAAAATTTGGACCTGGGAACATTAAAAACAATAAAAGCACTCGGAGGGAATTTTCCTTTCTTTCTTTTGCTACCTTTTCATATTTTTGGAATAGACTTTGACAGCTTTTGACAGCTAGAACACATTGCTTTAAGTTTAAGCAGAGAGGGAGCCATCTCGTGGTGAAAAGAATTTGTCAGGAGAAACCACACCTGCTGTCTGACCTTGAATGTAACAAAAAAAAATACTTTGAAGCTGTGAGAATCAACAAAGAGGATTTGTTTTTGCAACAGTGTTTTGGACTGGACTTACTGTTTTGGTGGAAGATAAAAAACAAATAAAAAGTGGAAGTGGACTTAGAAATTGGAAATAAGAAAAGGGAAAAAGAACTCTAATCCTTGTGATATAATAGAAAGCTTAAAAATTGTTAAACTAATTAAACAGATAATATGGAAGTTTGGATGTATAATGAAATACTTGATATGTTAAAAATGCACATAAATGCTAAATGGGGGGAAAACAGTGGAAACTCAGAGGTAACACTTAGAACAAGAAGGAGAAAAAGAGAAAGAAAAGGGATTGTATGAAGATCAGGAAGATATTATAGAAGAAAAAGAGATTGAAAAAGAAAAGAATTTAGATGATTATTCTGGGATTTACAGTTATGTACTCAAGGGGCTGCCCTTGAAGAGCATCCGGCGACTTCAGCTAGTCCAGAATGCGGCCGCGCGAGTGATTGTGGGTGCACCTCAGTTCGCCCACATAACACCTATCCTCCGCGAGCTGCGCTGGCTACATGTTGATCTCCGGGTGCGCTTCAAGGTGCTACTTACCACCTATAAAGCCCTTCATGGTAGTGGATCTAGGTACTTGAGAGACCGCCTCCTGCCAATTACCTCCTCACGACCCATTAGATCGCATAGATTGGGCCTCCTCCGAGTTCCATCTGCCAGTCAGTGTCGACTGGCAACTACGCGGAGGAGAGCCTTTTCAGTTGCAGCTCCGACCCTTTGGAATGATCTCCCCGTGGAGATTCGTACCCTCACCACTCTCCAGACCTTCCACACAGCCCTCAAGACCTGGCTATCCCGTCAGGCCTGGGGTTAAAGATTATATTCCATCCCCGCCCGAATGTTGAATGAATGTTGCTTTACTCTTTTAATTATGTATTGTCCTATATGTCTTTGTATGTTTCCCCTTGCTATATAAGTTGTAAGCCACCCTGAGTCCCCTCAGGGAAAAGGGCGGCCTATAAATAAACTTAACTACAACTTAACTACAACTACTACTAAAGGAGACAAGGGAGAAGTGGCTCCAAAGAAGGGAAATAACAAAGGTGGAACCTGGGAAAGAAGAGGGGGAAATTGGGGGGGGGGGGGGGAGATACTGAAACAACAAAATTAAAAAGAAGAAAAAAATTGGAAAGGGAAAAATACAGGAATTTTAAGATCAGGAAAAGAAAAAAAATAGGCAAATGGGTGGAGAGAAGAGCATATGAGAGAAATGAAGTTCTTGAGAGATGGCTGAAAGCAGGAAAGAAAGAAAAGGATTTATTAGTAGAATAGAATGAAACTTAGTAAATATAGCCAACGGTATATATTCAATAAAATGTGTGGGATATAGATTAAAATTACTATTTGTAGACAACTAATTAAATGAAATGTTTACTATATAAAATTAAACTTGAGGATATGTATCATTAATAGTAAAACAGAATAATAGATGTAAGTGATGTGTTAAATTTGATTAACTTTGAGAGGCAAAAGGGTATTGTTTATAGATTAAGAAAAAAATTAAATTAAGCGGGAGAATATGGAATAAAACTAAGATGACTGAAACGTAAAATGGAAATATGGTGTAAAATGTAATATGCATAATAGAAGAGGTATAGGGGATGGGGTGGGAACCAGGACAACACTTTGTTCACAAAATAAGTTAAAAATATGTAACAAAAAATAAATGAATAAAACTTTGGGGAAAAAACCCACAGCAGCATTTTTCTGTGTGGCTGTTGATAAAAGTAGAATCACCAACATGATCGCCAACTTCCGATGATGGATATGCTACAAGAAAAAGAAGATAATAGTGGGCCTCACCTCTGATGTCGTTTTGGATGGGAACATCGCCTGTGAGTGAATCTCATCTTCAGTGCCATCAGTAGGGGAAGAATGAAGTTTTTCTAAAGGAAGGTGATTGAGGTCAGTTTTCTTTGCTTGATGGAGTTTTTTCCTGTAGTTCAGCCAGCAGCCTAATAGATGGCAAAGAGAGAAGATAGTTAATTTATTTCTGGAGCAGCAGCTCCTGCCTGAGATGGATTTAAGCTGAAGACCCCAAGGGGGCCAGGTGGTAAAACTGCCTGGATTGTAACTCAGCATCTTGATTTGCTTATTATAAATGAAAGGCAAAACTGTTGGCTGTCTAGAGGTGCTGACCATGGGGAAGTGGAAGGGACATTCCTGGGAGTTATTGAGAAATGATCAAGTTGAAACTGTTCATGTTCCTATTTGAGCTCCTACAGGACAACATGGTCCTGTTTCTCCACCACCAGTGAAACCATTCAGAGATGGCCAGCAGTGCTGTTCCCAGTAGGGGTTTCTATTAAATCAGGGGTCAGCAACCCGAGGCTCTGGAGCTGCACGTGGCTCTTTCATCCCTCTACTGCGGCTCCCAGTCCCTCAAAATATGCATCACAACCACCAATGTGTGATACTTGCTGGCATGTGCATCTAATAAGCTTTTCGACCCCCAGTAGGCAAACCATGGATAAATCCAGGAAAAGAAAAGTCTCAGAAGAAAACAGAACATTTAATGCTAGTTTTGTGGCTGCTCAGGAAATAGTGAGGCACGGGAAGGGTTTTGTGGCTCGTGGTGTTTTCTTTTCTGTGGGAAATGGGTCCAAATGGCTCTCTGAGTGTTTAAGGTTGCCGACCCCTGTACTAACCCATCAGTGACTTTTATTCAATGATGCTGCACCTCTGGGAATTCTGTTATTGGTCCAAGACAGATGACGTTCCCCCATGTGTGTTTTGATTTATCCTCCAAAACCCCAATCCCAACCTATCCTCATAGGACCATGGCCAACATCATTTGCTTTTGAGCAAGGATGTTAAACTTTTGGGAATTGGTACAAGACAGATGGTGTTCCCCACATAATCCAAACATGCCAGTTCTTAACCCAATTCTCACAACATTTGTTTTGATTTAACTCCACTCCCAACCCAGTAAGGTCCAAGTACCAGCAATCTTGGCTGATCTTGAAAAGTTTATCACTTTCACCTGAGACTGGCAAGCAAGCCAGACCAATTGCAAGAAAGTCAGAAGGCCCATCCTAGAGGAGAGAAATGGCAAAGCACTTCTGAGGACGTGGACAAGGCCATGGGAGCCGTAAGTGCCTCCACATGTGTACTGGACCCGTGCCCCTCCTGGCTGGTTGCTAACAGCAGGGAGGTGACATGCGGCTGGATCCAGGCGGTTGTTACCGCCTCCCTTCGGGTGGGGTTCTTTCCCCCCACTTTAAAGGCGGTGGTGGTGAGACCCCTTCTGAAGAAGCCATCTTTGGATCCAGCCGTTTTAAACAACTATCGTCCAGTCTCCAACCTCCCCTTCGTGGGGAAGGTTGTTGAGAAAGTGGTAGCCTTTCAGCTCCGGCGGGCCTTGGAGGAAACCGATTATCTAGATCCCTTCCTGTCGGGATTTAGACCTGGCTACAGCACGGAAACCGCTTTGGTCATGCTGACCGATGATCTCTGGAGAGCCAGGGATGGAGGTTATGCCTCCGTCCTAGTGCTCCTTGACCTCTCTGTGGCCTTCGATACCATCGACCATGGTATCCTTCTGCGACGACTGCGGGAGGTGGGGGTGGGAGGCACTGTTCTACGGTGGTTCTTCTCTTACCTCTCGGACAGGTCGCAGTCGGTGTTGGTCAGAGGGCAGAGATCGACCCCTAGGCCCCTGAATTATGGGGTGCCGCAGGGTTCGGTCCTGTCCCCCCTCCTGTTTAATATCTACATGAAACCGCTGGGTGAGATCATTTGACGGCACGGGATAAAATACCATCAGTATGCGGACGATACACAGTTGTATCTGTCCGCCCTGTGCCAACTCAGTGAAGCAGTTGACGTGATGTGCCAGTGCCTCGAGGCTGTTAGGGCCTGGATGGGGGTTAACAAGCTTGTACTCAATCCGGATAAGACCGAGTGGCTGGTGTGTTTCCCTCCTACTAATTGGCCAAGTTTTCCATCTCTCAGGCTGGGGGGGTCAAACAGTATGCCCCTCAGACAGGGTTCGCAATTTGGGAGTCCTCCTGGATCCACAGCTGACTTTCGAACACCACTTGTCGGCTGTGACCAGGGGGGCATTTGCCCAGGTTCGCCTGGTGCACCAGTTGCGCCCCTACCTGAACCGGGAGGCCCTCACAAAAGTCACTCATGCCCTTGTGACCTCTAGACTGGACTACTGCAACGTGCTCTACATGGGGCAGCCCTTGAAGAGCATTCGGAGACTTCCACACGAGCGATCGTGGGTGCACCTCGGTTCACCCACGTAACACCTATCCTCCGCGAGCTGCACTGGCTGCCTATTGGTCTCTGGATACGCTTCAAGGCGCTAGTCGCCACTTATAAAGCCCTTCATGGTATTGGACGTGGGTACTTGAGAGACCGCCTGCTGCCAATTACCTCCAATAGACCGATTAGATCCCACAGATTAGGCCTCCTCCGAATTCCATCCGCCGGCCAATGCCGACTGGCGACTACCCGGAGGAGAGCCTTCTCTGTGGCTGCTCCGACCCTCTGGAACAAACTCCCCGTGGAGATTCGAACCCTCACCACCCTCCAGGCCTTCCGCAAAGCCCTTAAAACCTGGCTGTTCCGACAGGCCTGGGGCTAAAGAGCTGTTGCCCCCCCGCCTCGAATGGTACGACTGTTGTGTGTTTTTAAATTATGTATTGTTATGTTTCGTCTTTTTATGTCCTGTCTGTACCCCACTTCCCTAATTTGAATTGTGAGCTGCCCTGAGTCCCCTTTGGGGAAAAGGGCGGCATATAAATGTAATAAAATCAAATCAATCAAATTCTGCCTTGTTGCTGAGAAAATGACCTGGTTGTGTTGAGCCACACTTGCTGAAGCTCAACTAAGGAAACACTTCCTACATCTCACATCTCTTGTTCTGAGCCAAGGAAGCAGTGACTCCTTCCATGGCTGGACCTTCCCTTCTACAGTTGTCTGTCCCCTAGTGTGATTGCAAGTAGGGGCAGAAAACATGGGTCACCTCTTTCCATTACCCCCACCTTTAACTGAAGCTTCCCTGAAGGTCCCTCTTGATCATCTTCAGGGCAAGATTATGGCTTTTCTGGCAATTCAGACATTATTTATGGGACTTTTCTTTGACTCCTGAACCCCTGATGTTTGATATTTGCTCCTCTGAAGAAAGTCCATGGAGGCCAAAGAGGCTCCCCCCCCCCCAACAGCAGCATGGTTGAACATTCTGAGATTTGCAGGAAGTGAAAAAAATGGCTGCACAGTTTCTTCTTCCTTCTTAATTCTCATTCGAAATTAGAATTGCAGGCAAGGGCCTTGTGGGGATCCTGGCTGCAAATGTCAGGGAGGTTCTCTCCCATCACCCCAGATCCATCAACACAGAAAGACACAGGATTTGGGGTCAATAGATGTATTTTGCTTACCAATCTGGAAGAGAGTCACAGCTCCCAAGATTATAACAATCACAATTACCACCGAAAGAAATAACGTCCCATCTAAAGAAAGTGAAAAATGGTTCTGATTAGACAGATGCTGACTTCCCTTACATGGAAATGCTGAGAAATGGACGTTTTTCCCAACCTGAACTAGTTTCCAGGCAGTTCCCACACCTGAAGGAAGCTTTCCTCCCCTCTGAGGGGCAGAAGGCCTTGAAGGGCAGAAGGAAGAACTACAACCAAGGCAGCAGGCAGATAAATGGTGCTTCAGCCTGGGCCAAGAAATCAGATTAAATAAATGTGTCTCGCAGATCCCTCCCTTCTTTACCTGGAGCTAAACGGAGGGAGGAGAAAACATGTGCAGATTGCAATAGTTAAGAATATTATAGTTTTGCAAAAGGAATAGTTCTGAAGTAGCCGGCATTGGTTTTTATCTTGCTGGGCTATCAAAATCCAGCCTCCCTGGACCTCCAATTGTACGTCCGGCACCATTGAAAGCCTGATCTGTGAACTCTGCAGCCAGCTCCAATCTCTCCTTATCGGAGGGTCCAAATTTGGACCATAGCCACTCTGTAGGAGTGGTGGACCGCGTAGCAGGTAGAGGGGAGCCACATCTCCCCTCCCTGATTAGGACAGACCCCTCAGCCAACAGGGAGCAGCGGCAGCAAACATGGCTGCCATGAAGCAGAAGACAGCCTGAAAACCTAAGATTGTGCAGGAGGAGAGAAAGTGAGTGGCTTGTGAACTGGGTAAGAGAGTATTTTTTATTGAAAAATGACCCCAAGAAATTCAAGGTGGGAGCGTATGGGAACTATTGGCTAGTGGCAGAACAAGCACATTTAAAAAATCAGAATATTTAAGAAGAGCGTTGTTTTTTTTAAAGAAAATTAAGGAAAGGAAAATTGAACTCTCAAAGTGAAGATGTGGGATTGAAAAGGTATTTTAAATAATACTGGAATTTGATGTGCAGCTTGTTTTTTTACAATTACAAATGTTGCCCTACTACTGGATTTATAACTTAAAACAATTAAAATTGGACTATTAGCATTAAGCAGAGAGGCAGAACCAAGTGGAAGTCGGAGCGCCATCTGCTGCTAAAAGGAGAGCTGTGCAATTTTGGAACTGTTTAAATTGCTGGATTATAAATATCTACCTTAAAATTACTGGAAACTTAAACAATAAACAAGACTTTTAACCAAGTGATTCTGAATATTGTTGAGCAAATTAAAGTGATTGAAACAAATTAAACTCCTGGTTTCTTTTTTAAAAAATTGGATTGACTGTAAAATGGAAGCAAGTGGAAACAAAGAAATGGAGCTGATCTACCAAGATATTAAGGATTTTATAAAAGAACAAAACAAGGAGATGAAAAAAAAATGGTTATATAGAACATATAGATCAAAAATTGGAAAATATAATACAAGGAACAACAAATAAAGAATAGGTGAAGGAGGAAAGAATGGAATCACTAGAATGAGCAGAGGAGTGGAAGACAACAAGAAGAAGATATTAGTACAATTGATGGTGAATAAGGGATTAGAACAGAAGGGAAATATTCTGAAAGATGTGAAAAGGAAATGGGAGAAACAGGAGAACAGCTGGAGAGAGGAAATGGGGGGTTAGAACAGGCAGCCATAGAACTAGACAGTGGGGGGAAAGGACGAAAGGAGAGAAAACTAGAGGGGATAGTCATAACACAGATTCAAAAATAGGTGGGATAAAAGAATTAAAAGAAGTGTATGGGAGACAACCCCCCCAAAAGAAGATTAAAAATTTGGATGAGGGTGAAAGATGTGGGATAGAGGGAAAGAAAAAGAATGTAAAGTAAAATATGCTATGAAAGTATTTCAACAATGTGTATGAATATTAGAATTATATAAGTTGGAGAACTGCTTTGTATGTGGTGTAAGAGATAAAAATCATTTTTGAATATATATTAGTAAGGTAATAATGTAATGTATATTATTATTATAATTATGTAGGTTGAAAAGTAGTTTGTAAATTAGATAAATAGAATTTGTATAAGGGTATTATTAAATATTATTAAAAGGTGATTAACAGTGAAAAGCTAGGATTAAGTAATTTGAGATTAGAGAAATAAAGAACATATTTCAATGAAAACAAGAGTATTAATATCAGAAACATAAGGATTGAAGGGTTGGGAAAATATTAAATATGTAAAAATGTGATTAACAATGAATATACACTAAATGTTTGAAAGATCATGACTGATGTTAGAAGTGCATATTGAAATAATTGAATAATGAAAAAAGTAAAGATTACATCTTTGAATATTAGAATGATTGGGGAAGGAGGGAAGACTATGATAGAGGTAGAGATAAGTAATAAATAGTAAAAACAGATGTTAAGATGATACAACATATGGCAGAAATATGAGAAGATTTAGAATTGAAGGATGATAGCAGAAATTATGTATTAGTAAAACTAAAAATGAAAAGTAATTATTAGGAATAATAGTTCCGTTTATTTGTATTGAACTGTATGACACCCAGGAATCAAACCATTAATGCAATAAGATGTATAAAAATAACAAATTTAAAAAATGTTATTAATTAAAAAAATCCAGCCTCTTCTGCTGAAAAGCACATTGAATGACCTGGTGCAACTTGTCCCATCAGATAATTCTGCCAGAAAACAAAACCGTGTTTCGAATCTCTCATATCTTCTATCTCCATATCGTATCATATTCTTTATTTTTAAATTTCCACTTCCAACTCCAGTCTCAATAACCACTTCTTTACCACCACTGGGCACAGTCCTAAATTTCCTCCTTTCCTTCGGAAAATTTTAAATGACATAGCAGAAAACCAGCCAACATTGTTGAATAACCTACACATTTTTATTTATTTATTTAATAAATATAGATACCACCCATCTCACCAAAATGTGGTACGTCATAATCGCTCCGTCTCTCTCTTTTTTCCTCCTTCAAAGCCAAGACCAGGGGCTCCCGCAAGCCCTCGTGCTCCAGGTAACACTGAAAGTGGTCCCTCTCCTTGGGGTCGATCTCAATGCTGAGCTGGACATAATAGGTCCCATCTGAGTTGGGGGCCACGTTTTTATGGAGGGTCTCATACTGGCAGACCTCTCCATCCCTCATCCAGGTGGTCTGGATCTCCTTGGGGTAGAAGCCAAAGGCCTGGCAGATGAGGACCTCCAGGCTGTCATCCACCACCTTGCGAGTCACCTTCCCCACCGGAGGCTCTGCAGAAACAGCAACAACAGAGTTCTCAGGATTTTCTGGTCTTTGTGTCAAGACAATTTAATAGGTAGTTAAGACTTCATTTGGTCATCTTCTCCCACTGCTCCCTCTCCTCTCCTGAATCTCTGGGACCCTCAAAAGATGCAGACACTGAACTCTTTGCTTTACTTTTGAAAGGGACACATACCAAAATAATTGTACTGCTTGGGTGCTGATTTAGTTTGGATATCCCACATGGAATTTGTAAAAGTTGGTCCAGATGGACATTAAGAAGAAAACCACCTTTTGGTTCAGCTGGATGTGAGAATTAAACTTTCTTCTGCTCTGCAAGATTTTCTCATGGAAATGCCAATGGATCTCAGCCTCCATCCCTTGGTTAATTAGTTCCATTGGTTTTTATCTTTGAAAAACTTATTTTAGGGGGCATTGAAGATGTTTCCCCCAATGCTGTCCTTCTGTAGTTTGATTTGGTAAGTGCCCACATCTCTTCTTGTCTGGCATGTGAAGGTGCAGAAAAATATTGGGGGGGGGGGACCCCAGAAAAAATGGCAAAACCAGGGCCCATTTGGTGACTCACCTGTCTGAAGAAGAGCCTCCTTCTGGTAAGGCAGGTATTCCTGCATCATGTTAATGCAGGTCTCCTCCAGGTAGATTATATTCATCTGGGACCTCCTTGTATCATCCTCCCACTTCTCCTTGACCTTCTGGGCCTGGGGCTGAGCTGTCACCCATCTCAGGGTTTCCTTGTCGAAGCTGATGAAGTCCATCCCATTGTAGCCATAGTGCAAAAACCCTCCTTTGCTCCCATCTTCTCTGAGCTCACAGCCCAAACTCACCTGCCAGGTGTGAAGCCCTGAAAGATGGGATAGGAATAATCCAGAGTTCCTCTCGCCTGGACACCCCACCATTGATTCAAATGTTTACTTCCATCCCACCAGCTGAGCCTGAAGCTGAAATACTGCTGTGGCCCACCAGTGGCCACCAGAGCTGGCAGCTGATTCGGACAGTGAAGAGGTTTGGGAGGAACATGTGCCAGTCCTGGAGTCTGGGGAAGCCTCTGATGAGGGCTCTTTGTTGGAGGCAGAGATGGGGCCAGAGCCATATGCCAGTTATCAGCTGCCTTCAGAATCAGATATCAGTGAGGCAGAAAAATAGCTGGAGCCTATTCCCAGGGTGCCCATGCGCAGAGTTGCCAGACAAGGGAACAGCTAAAGAACAGGGGTTGACTTGGGAGTAAGGTTACAAGTGGATGATGAATGGCCCCTCCCAGAGTAAATAAAAGAGGAGTGAAAGGGGAGTGGAGTTTGCAGGAGACAACAAGTTCGCTTAATTGGTTCATGACTCTCTGAGACCCCTTGCTACGTTTTGCAGATATCGCCCTGGCAACTCTCCAAACCAGAGAAGGTCTGTGACTGTAAATCCTCCCTTGAAAGGCTTTGCTGGATGCGAATGAGCAGAATTCACAGTCAATTAATAAAATTTGTCGGGACAAGGAGTTTGGTTCATGCTCTTGGGAAGCCTGGGTCAGAACAAATACTTTAGCCACCAAATGAGAGAAGAGGACTCATTGGAGAAGACCTTGATGTTGGGAAAGATGGAAGGAGAAAGGAATTTGACACCCCTGCTTTACAGGAAAGGATATCTCACCATTACGCTCCTGGCAGCCATTGGTGTTCAAATGATATTTTCCTTTCCATATCATGTCAACCATCCAAGGTTCAAGCCACCTACTTTCTATTTTTTGCCAGCTTTGAAGATTTTCAATCATGGTTGTCCCAAAGCTGCTTTTTACAAACCTTTTGGGTTTTTGCAAAAAGCACCTTTGGGATTTTGCCTGCTTGCCTCTCCTGATAATTAAAGTGACAAGAGACCAAAAGTAAGATTGGAGAGAGAATTTGGGATTTGAAAGCCTCTGTTTACCTTCAGCCTTGTGGTTGAGTTTTGATAGCCACTCCAGGTCAGCCCTGAATACCCTTTCAAGGGCCATGAGGATTGTTGTATCCACCATCTCCAACCAGGGTACCATCTTCATGGTGTTGTTGTCATATTGAGTGATGGGCTGATCATCCAGGTGGACCATGGAGAGGAACTCCGGCAGTCCCTGGCTGGATTCTGACACCTTCAGATAGGAATTGCACAAAGAGTGCCTGCGGGAGCCTGGAAAGAGAACAGGGTAAAGGGTAGAGTTAAGTTAGGGGTGAGAATGGAGACGAGGCCAGAGTGAATTCAGCAAAGTTCTTTTTATTAGTTGATAAGAACAACAGTAACAGTCTGGCTGACAGCACTGTTTTCACAGGGAGCTGTCAGCCGGCCAACGAATCCGATTAAAGTATGTTCCCGCTTCAATAGTGAACCTGAGTTAGAACTTCATCAGCTAGTTTCAGCTATTTATTTCAATACGTAACAGGAAATTGGGGGGGGGTGTTTCCTGCAGCTCTAGCTCCTCCCTTGATGCTATCATGAAAAGCAGCTCTGAAACAGGAGACCAACCATCTGCTGTACTTTGGAGGACTCCAGTCATGACATTAACCCTGAAAGAAGTTTTCAAGCAACTCTTGGCTGACCTTGGAAACAGCTGGGCACATCTGGGGAGGGGAACCTCAGGGTTGATATAGTTGCTGGTGGAGCTGACCCCCCCACCTGACCTTACATACTGAAAGCCAAATCTGGTTCTAGGGTCTGCCTCAGTTTACCTTCCCAATAAGCAACTGAGTCAGAAGATCATTTAAAAGCAGTTTATTAGGGCACCCTGATAAAGTGGGGTCTCTCTATGTAAAGGAAGAGAGAACCTCAAGCTCCATGTTTTTTATAGTTAACACAACAAAGAAAATACAAGAGGAAAGTTGATTGGACAGAATAAACGTAACCTCCCCTTTGCATAGGAAATCGGTTCCACGCAGTCAAACATGTTACATATTTGCATCCCACAATATCACACATGTTCATTAAAATGAGGCCTGACTCGTCAGAAGGGGTGTAACTGTAAGGGAAAAGGTTGCTTAGAGTTCACGAAAGAGATAAGCCAGACCCCAAGTTGCACTAACACAACTTTTCTTCTCAGAATCTAGTCTCCAGCTTGTTTATCTCTTTAGGAATGTTAAAAGCTAATAAAGCTGGAAAGATGGAAGTAAACTTTCTTTAGTCAAAGAACCATTTCACAAGAGTTCTCTTCTTTTCCAGGGAGGATTGGGTTAACCTGAACAAGGCCACTGGACGTCTGTTGCCATATATAATGGGAGGGGAAGAATTTTGTTTTACTGCTCTTACTGTCACAAGATAATTCTTAAGAAAGGATCTTACTGTGTTGATTGTGTTCCTCCAGCAGTGTTCCAGATTCCTCTTCTGCCTTTACTTTTGCTCCTCAGAGGATGAAGGAGCTTTCAGTTGTCTAAGGAGGCTGCGAAGGTGCGATTCCATCCAAGGATATGACTATCCCCTCCAAACAACGATGAATACCTTATTTAGATGAATATCAGTGATGTTCAGTAATAAATATCAAAGCCTCAGACATAGCCTCAAACTTCCATTTGAAATCCCAATAGTCCATTGAATTCCTGGTACAGACTGGCCCAAGAGCAGGAAGCGGTTATAGAAAATTTAATATAAACATGGAGTGATTTGCAAGAAATGATGTTGACATCTCCAGTTCTAGATAATGCTATGAATAAAAACTACTACAATAACTACTGACTTCTTCTGCAACTTGATCCCATAACAACTTCTAACAGAAGAAAAAAGTGAGAAATCAAATTAAATACGGCAAATTAAAATACAAAGTAACTACGTTAGTTAACAAATAACAGAACCCATGTTCTTTGCCACTCAATATCCACTGCACGGAGGACCAACAGGACACAAGCTGCTTGTAGCTTCACAGCAGAGTAAAGAGCATGGAGACTTCAGAGTCCGGGAAGCTGCACCACAGAGAGAAAGACAAACTCATCCTGAGTTAGATACAGATTAATGGAGTTGGAAGGGACCTTGTTGGTCATTTAGTTGAACCCCTGCCCAAACAGAAGAGCCTACATCATTTCTAACAAATGCCAGTCCAGTCTCTTCTTGAAAGTCTCCAGTGATGAAGCTCCCACAACTTCCGAAGGCAACTTCTGTTCCATGGGTTGATTGTCTTCACTGTCAGAAAGTTCCTCCTTATTTCCAGGTTGAATCTCTCTTTGTTCAGTTTCTATCTATTGTTCCTTGTCTGGCATTCAGGTGCTTTGGAAAATTGCTTTTTCTGTCTCAAGAGGGAGCTGATTGGCGGCTCAGCCTTTGGCAGACTGGAGGGAGGGGGCGGGATAGAGAGGAAGAGGGGGAGGAGGCGTGGACCTTGAGTTGTAAACATTTGCTGCTGATGTTCACTCCTTGTTTATAATTTTATTTAGAATTGATGGTAAATTAAACACTAAATGTTACATTGTCCCACAGAAGCCACAATTTATTCAAATCTTCCTTGTATTGTGCACAACTCCTTCGTTCGTAAGTTAAAAACAGGAAATTAAAAAAAAATAAGAGGAAGCGAATCTAACCAAAAGAGACGCTGGGGGGTGGGGGCATCTGAACGTTTGCCAATCATTGTTTACTTCTTTGCTCAGATACAAATAGAAATGGTTTGTAAATTAAAATACAAAAAAGTTCTTAAATGAGGCTGAGCGAAGAAGGAAGGAGGGGAAATGTTTCAAATACAAATACAATAGCAGAGTTGGAAGGGACCTTGAAGGTCTTCTAGTCCAACCCCCTGCCTAGGCAGGAAACCCTATACCATTTCAGACAAATGGCTATCCAACATCTTCTTAAAGACTTCCAGTGTTGGGGCATTCACAACTGATTAATTGTTCTAAGTGTCAGGTAATTTCTCCTCAGTTTTAAGTTGTTTCTCTCCTTGATTAGTTTCCACCCATTGTTTTGAAGGATGGGAGATGTTTCCCACTGTGACAGGATCTTGAGATAGAGGGTGAATGTCGGGGAGAGACCCAGGCAGGACAGGCATCCTCCCCCACTTGATTTCAATTTCCTCCCATCCTTAGGAAATCAGTTAGACGTAATCAAACATATTACATATTTGCATCCCACAATATCACACATGTTCATTAAAATGAGATCTGACATCAGAAGGGGTGTATGGTAAGGGGAAAGGTTGTTTAGAGTTCACAAAAGAGATAAGCCAGCCCCCAAGTTGTACTAACAAACTGTTCACTGGGAGAGACATGGGAACAAGGTCAGTCAATGAATAGGCATAGCAACTAAGTCAGCCAATGAGAGCTTAAACAAATCTGAGTCTGTGCAGAGAATTGAAACAGAAATGTAAGAAGAAAGCAGTCTGCTGCTCTGAGAAGTAAACTTAACAGTCTGTCTGGGCTTATCTGCTGAAATAAAGCTAACTGTTTGTGTTTGCCTGTAACTCCCCTGCCTTGTGTTTACTTGGAAGAACCACTTGTTGGTATTGTACATTTATTCATCTATTCTTATGTATCTAAAGAAGTTAATGAATGCTGCTGCATTAGTTATCTGTGTGTGCTTTCTAGATTTGATTTTTCTGCAATAAACTTGAACACAATGTTTTTCTTATCTAGAACTAATCTCCAGCTTGTTTTTCCATTTAGGAATGTTAAAAGCTAATAGACCTGAACATCATTTTAAAAGAGAGAAAATAAATCAAATTAAAATGCAAGGCAACTATGTTAGCTAACAAATAACAAAACCCATGTTATTTGCTCCTCAATACCAGAGGTGGGTATTCAGCCAGTTCTGACAGGTTCTGGAGATCCAATAGTGGAAATTCTGAGTAGTTCGGAGAACCAGCAAATAGACTGGCCCCGCCCATTTCCCCCCAGCCTCCCAGCTGATCTTCTTTTGTTGCCCTGAACAGGAGAGTGGAGCTGGAAAGCAGGTTAGTGGGGTGGGGAGGGAATGGGGATTTTGCAGTATCCTTCCCCTGCCACGCCCACAAAGCCACACCACACCCACAAAGCCACGCCCACAGAACCTGTAGTAAAAAAAACTTGAATCCCACAACTGCTCAATACCCAGTGCCTGGAGGACCAGCACGACAGCAGCTGCTTAGAGCTTCACAGCAGAATACAGAGTATGGAGACTTCAAGTGGGATTCATTTTTTTTTTACTACTGATTCTGTGGAAGTGGCAGGGGAAGGACACTACAAAATCCTCATTTCCTCTGGATCAGCTGGGACTCAGGAGGCAGAGAATAGATGGGGGGGGGAATCAGAGGTGGTATTTACCTGTTCTCTGAACTATTCACAATTTCTGCTACTGGTTCTCCAGAACTGGTCAGAACCTGCTCTCTCTCTCTCTCTCTCTCTCTCAGCTGATTGTAAGCTTTGCCCGACTGAAGGGAGGGAGGGATAGAGAGGAGGAGGAGGAGGAGGAGTCAACGACCTGACTTGTAAACATTAGTGGTGACGTTCATTACTTGTTTATAATTTTACTTAGAATTGACAAATCAAACACCAAATGTTATATTGTCCCACGAATTATTCAAACCGTCCTTGTTTTGTGCGTGTGTCTCATATGTTGATAACAGGATTTTTCTTTAAAAAAAGGAGGAAACTAATGGCGACTCTGAATCTGAATGTCGTTGTTTACCACCTTGCTCAAATGCAAATAGGAATTATAATGAGAATACAAAAAAGTTCTTGAACGAGGCTGAGCGAAGGACGAAGGAAGGGGGGCGTTTCTGGAACTTGAGACGGAGGGTGAATGTGCGGGAAGAGACCCAGGCAGGACAGGCGTCCCCCTCCTCTCGCTTTCAAACTCCTCCCACCAGAAGGAGGTGGGCCTTCCAGAAACTCACCGCAACGGCTCCCCGGCACGGAGGACTCCAACACAGCCCACAGGAGCCAGAGGGGCGCCCGGGGTAGCTCCATCGCCCTCCGACCTCGCGCCCCTCCGCGCCCCGCATAGAAGACCTCGAAAGCGGCTCCAACGGTTGCAGTGCTGGGCGGGCGACTTCTCCACTTGGAGCTCAGCTGAAGTTTTCCGCCCCGCCCTAATTGTCTAAACAAACCAATGGAAACAGCAACAGAAGAAAATGGGCGGGGAACTGCACTGTCTGGTTGCACAAACTGCAGCGTCTCTGCAAGAGGGCGGCGTCTAGCCACACTTTGCCCACAATACGGAGCCTCATCCGTGGGACCAGGGACAGCGACCTTCAGCCTGCGAACGACCTGGTTGCGCCTATTGTGTGAACGCAGCCACAGCGAGGCCCTCCTAATTCTTCTCGCCAGGCTCCTCCGGAGCGACCCCTTTCCCCCTCTCTTCCCCTCCTCCCCAGGCAAGGAGAGTAATTGTGGAAGGGGCTTAGACTGTTGTCTGCATTGAAATCTCCCCCTTCCCCCTCCTCCCAACCCCTGGTGGTGGTTTCCTGTCTTGGGTGGTGGCCTTGCCACCTTCTCACCCTTTGTTTGTCCCTTCTTGGCAAAGGAAGGAAGGAAAGAAGGAAGGAGAGGGAGGGTCTGGGGGAAGCCCTGCCTTAGCAGTAGCCCACCAGCAGCCCCGTTGCCCTCTCGTCATCCCCTTCCCCTCTCCTGGTGGTCTCCCATCCTATCACTGAGGATCCTTTGCTTACAAAGCCTGGTCTTTGATTTCTGCTGCCCCATGTCCCTGGGCTCTGTGCCCAGCTCCTAAGGCCAGGGATTGGCAGGAGGCCAGAATTGGATCAGCCCTGGTATGGGAACCTCTAGGCTGCCCCTTCCTTGGACATCATGGAGATGGAAGTGGGCGGCTGGATGAATTCTAAGTGGACTCCAGGACTACCTTTATATGTATTGATATGTATATGTATTTTATTCATGTATTCATGTATTGGTGTATTGCTATTATTTAACACATTGTGGCCATTATGCCTTGCATTTATTGATGTGATTATCTACTGGTTGACTTGGGACAACCCATTTTAATGTATTTTAATTTATGTATTAAGAGACTATTTGTATTCACATACTGATGTATTTATCGCTTATTATTTAGCACCTAGAGGTAACAGCGGCAAGATACCTTGCATCTACTGATGTAGCTAACCATGGTTGATTTGTTGGAACTGCTTCCCAGTTCAGCCTCCTCTTCTGATCGTTCCTGGTGTTCTCCATTCCCAGCCATGCAGAGATAAACCATTTTTCCCCTAGTAATCAAGACTTAACTGAATCTAACTTAATTATTATATTATTAACCTTTCTATATAATCCAAAAGGGTTTCTAATCTTCCTTTCATGGGTACCATGGGTACCATTCAATATTCATATCCAGTTATTACTTATCATAACACTACACATTGTATACATTATTATCATTATCAATTATTTATTTAACTATATCTATTATCACTAAATTTCTCTAAGTTTAGCTAGTTTTAAATTATACGTTTCCATCTATCAACCAATAACAAAACAATGTCATCTCTTTCCAATAACAAAACAATGTCATCTCTTCTGCCATTTGTGGCATTAGTCCACTAATCATCTCCTTAATCAGCTTTATATGGACTCCTCTTAGCAACTCTTTGCTTATAAGATCTTTCATGTAATTCTGATGCCCTTCTTCTGTTTCCTTAATCTGTTTATCTTTGATTGTCGGTGGAGTTTTCAAAACTATTGCTAATAAGGTTTCTCTCTTTAACTCCATAAATTCTTTTATTTTTTCCTCTTCTGTATCTTTCCATCTGGGGTAAGTTTCCCCTCCATTTAATTCCTCTTTCAGTATTCCACTCTTTCCATTTTCAGAAACAAACCAATCACCATAAATATCAGCAATTTTAATTTCTTTATATTCATTTTCCTCTTCGATTTTTTGGATTTTAACTGCCACTTTTTCCATTTGATGGACATCTTCAACTTCTCTGTCATATTTTACTGTTAGATGCACTAAGTAATCCAACTTCTTCTCTATCCTCTCATTTGTATTTGATAATTTCTGTATTTCTGAGAATATCTTTTGCAGATTTAAAACTTCCTTCTGGTGTTGAAATTGCACCATGATTTCCACCTGACAAACACTGCTACTCTAGTTTAGAAGGTTTTAGCAGAATTGAGCATCACAATAACATTTCACCTTTCTCTGGTTAAGAATCTACTTCAAAGGAACAGTCTGTGTGCTTTTCTTCTTCTTATCACTCTATAAACAAGCTGTGAGTCCTTGAAGTGCCAAGCCAGGATAATCAGTGAAAGAAATATTTTGTTTCCAATACACAAACATCTAGCTTCCGAGTAGTAGTGTTACAATGTTAGAATGTTACTACTTCTTTGTTTCTTTTTGTATCTTTTTGTATTTTAATTTTTTTTAAAAGGTCCGATTCTTAAATGAGTTAGAAAAACATCCACAGTAATGATAGAGGAAAATTTTAGTCCATAGATTATGGAGAATAGTCAAAGAAAAAAAAGAAGAAGGAAATTTAATCCATTCATTTAAAAAGGATTGCATAAATTCCATCCGTAATGATAGCATTTAAAAAGTAAGATAACCCACGGTTCAAAACCAGTCCAAATTTAATTCTGCAGCTTATTTCTTCTGTTCTCCAATTTAAATTAATTTTAAGTTTTTTATAGGCAGTCACTTTTAAAACAGTAAAAATTCCTCACCAGCTGAAAACACTTTCTCTTTCTGTATCCTTCTGTTTTGGAGCCACCCCGACCTCATCAGCCATTTGGCTGGATTTTTTGTCACCGGCTTGAAGAACTTCTCTTGGATCAATCAGGGACTTTGCGATGTCCCTGTGATCAGCAAGATGTATTCTTCCTGTTCACCATCTCTACGGGATGGTTTAGGTCCGTTTGGACCACCCAGAGACAAAAGTGGCAACTGTGATCTCAGAGCATTGAGATCGCACGTCATGTCGTCGCGACTTCGTCTCCTCCCACCTGCAGCCAACCCTCTTCAATCCATCAGCGATGACTGTGTGCCCTGACTCATTAGGCAACCCCCACTGACTGAGGAAAATGGCTCCTTGTGACGTAGTAGCCTCACCGACCTCCATTGCGCCTCCCTCCGTTCAGTCCTCTGGTGGAGGAGGCAGTTTCTCCTCATCCCTCCTGATCACCTGCAGCTGCAATCCTTCTCAATCCTGAGCTTCTGGCTGGGTCTGTGTTCCCTTCAGCTGCGTCTCTCCCCTTTCCTCTCCAACCAGGTGCTTATCCACTTGTTCCTCTGAGGTTCCTGGGCTCACTTCTTCCTCCATTCCTTCCTCCATTCCTTGCTTGGCAGTATCTTCCAGATGTTCCTCCTGGCCCAACTCTGAAATCTCCAGAGCTGGTCCTTCTTTGTGGTCTGAATAGGTATCCGAGGAAGCCATCAGAGGTCTTCTCTCTCCTTTTCTTAGCTCTGACTTTTGCCCACAGCAATCCTGTGGGGAAGAAAACAGCCAAAGTAGAGTATGTACTACCCCAAAACACAAACAGATCCCCCCTGAGAGAGAGGAATTTCTAGGGAGGGGCCATCACTTCTCCCACCAGTGTTTCCATCCTCTTGTCTTATACCTCCAGTTCATCATCAGCAAAAAGTATTTATCCTAGACAACCTCCTCCCATGTTTTTCCATCCCACCACTGCTTTTGCCCCCCCTCTCCTCCAGTCCTTCCTGGGCAGAAATCCCCCATTTTCCCAGCGTGCCCCAATTGTTGCTCCTTTCCTGCCTCACTCTCCTCCCTTGGATCTGGTGGGACAAAGAAGCTGAGCTTTGACAGATCTTCCCTGTAGAGCAGCTAATGAGAGGTTTCCCAGCAGGGAGGAGCTGAGCCCCACAGGAGCCCCAGACAACCCACTATCCCTCCGTGGCTACCTTGGGAAGACTTTGTAGATGAATTCCCCACCCCAACAATTTGGATACCTGTCGGCACTCAGGTATTTTTCAAGTCCCAAATTTTATTAATTAAATACATTTCAGCAACAGTGAGGCTTACCTGTGATGTAATTGTGAGCTGGAGCATTGCATGTGTCTGAATCTCATCTTCTGTGCAATAAATTAGGGGAGAATATTCTAGATGACGGTGATTAAAGCAGATTGTGTCCTCCCGATGCAAAATTTTCCTGCATCCCAGCCAGTTGCCTGATATATGGCAAAAAGAGAAGATAATTTATTTCTGGGGCACCAGCTCCTGCCTGGGGTGCATATAAGCTGAAGATCTCCAAGGACCCAGATGGCACAGCTGCCTGGAGTTTAACCCAGCATCTTAATTTGCTTATTATGGATGAAAGCAGGGGTGAAATCTACTTACCTTCACTACTGATTCACAAATGGGAGTGCACACTCCACCCACACGTGCCAACTCTGCACATGCGCAGGACCTTCTGCGCATGCGCAGTGAATCAAAAATGGACATGATGATGTCTGGGTGGGTGGGCAGAGCCTGCTACTGAGCGTGCCTGAGTGGTAAGTAGAACAGCAAGTGGGGGCGGGATCTGCTGTGCCATGCAATTTAGATTAGATAGAAAGCAGGAAATCCAGCTTTCTAGCTAATATAAATCGCATGTCACAGCTGATCCTTGGAAATACCGGTTCATCCAAACTGGTAGCATTTTTTACTACTGGTTCAGGTGAACTGGTCCGAACCGGTAGCATTTCGCCCCTGGGCAATAAGCAAAGTTGTTGGCTTTCTAGAGGTGCTGACCATGGGGAACTGGAGGGGACATTCCTGGGGGTGTTAAGAAACAAGTTGAATCTGTCCATGTTCCTATTAAGAGTTCACATGGGACATCATAGTTCTGTTCTTCCACCATCACTAAAGCCATTCAAAGCTGACTAGCAGAGCTATTCCCAATAGGACATTGCTCACCATCAATTTACTTTTAAGCAATGATGCTAAACTTCGGGGAAATCTGTCAATGGTACAAGACAGTTGGTGTCCCCCATATATTCCAGACATGGTAGCTCTTAATCCAACTCTTCTTTTGCTTTGTGCTCCAAACTCCCAACCCAATCCAGCAAGATCTAAGTACCAGCAATCTTGTCTAATCTTGGCTTGATCTTGACTGACCGGCTTAGTATTGTACTTCCATCTGAGACTGGCAAGCAAATTGCAAACCAGTCAAAAGGCCCATCCTAGATAAGAGAAATGGCAAAGCACGCCCGCCTTGTGGCTGAGAAAATTACATGGATATGTTGAAGCTCAATTTTTTGACACTTTCTTATCCTTTTTCCCTCTCACTTCTCTTCTTCTGAATAGGAGCCAAACAAACAGTGGCTCCTTCCACTACTGGACTTTCCTCCCTATCCTCAGGTGTGATTGTGAGTTCCCCCTTTACTTCCATCAGTGCTCCCCTGAAGGTCCCTCTTACCAAGTGAGTGGGCACCAGGATCTTCTTCAGGGCAGGATTACGGTTTTTTGGCCCTTCAGAAATTATTAATGGGACTTTTCTTTGATTCCGGAGCCCCTGATATTTGCTCCTCTGAAGTTAACCTGGATCTGCACCACCTACGGTCTGATCTAAGCGTAGTACACAAAATTGTCTGCTACAACATCCTATCTGTCAACAACTACTTCAGCTTCAACCTCAATAATACAGGGCCAAACAATCGATACAAACTCAAGATAAACCACTCCAAACTCGATTGCAGAAAATATGACTTCCGCAACAGAGTGGTCAGTGCCTGGAATGCTCTACCTGACTCCATTATTACATCCTCAAAATCCCAGAGCTTCAACCTTAAACTGCCTACCCTGGAGCTTACCCAATTCCTAAGAGGTTCATAAAGGGACATGCATAAGTGCACCAGCATGCCTAATGTCCCTGTCCTACTGTCCCCATTTATCTGTACTCATTTTCCTAATTTATGTCCATGTTTATATTTATACAGTACCTGCTATCTTGCACATGTTTGACAAACGAAATTTTAAAAAAAATATTGAGGCCAAAGAGGCTCCCTCCCATTCAGCAAATGCAGAATGTTCTTGAGATGTACAGAAAGTGGAAAAATGGGTGGATAATTTATTGTTGCTTTCTTTTCAAAATGCTGTTTGTGGAAGAGGGTCTTGTGGAGGTCCTGGCTGAAACTCTTAGGGAGGCTCTGCCATTCATACCCACTCAGTCAATGCAGAAATTCAGCAGTGTGTGTGTGTGTGTGTGTGTGTTTCACTTACAGCTCCGATAGAGAATCAAAAGTCCCACGGTTATGGCAGCCACAATTATGACGGTGATCCACCACTTGGTACCTAAAGGAGAAACATGGTTCCGATTAGACAGAGGCTGAACTTCCTGAAGTGGAGATGCTGAGCTGTGGAAGCAGTTTTCAACCTGAACCGGCCTCCAGGCAGTGTCTCCACTTCTGAAGGAAGCCCCCCTCCCGTAGGCCAGATGTAAGCACCCCGCGGGCAAGATTCAGTCCCCGGGCCTTGAGTTTGACACCCCTGTTCTAGGTTGTTTGTCTCCTTGGTTAGTTTCCATCCTCCGCTTCTTGTCCTGCCTTCAGATGCTTTGGAGAATAGATTGACTCCCTCTTCTTTGTGGCAACCTCTGAGATACTGAAACATTGCAATCATGTCATCCCAAGTCCTTCTTTTCATTAAACTACGCATACCCAGTTCCTACAACCATTCTTTATACTGTATTAGCTTCCAGTCCCCTAATCCTTTTTGTTGCTCGTCTTCTCTGCACTCTTTCTAGAGTCTCAGCATCTTTTTTACATTGTGGTGACCAAAACTGGATGCAGAATTCCAAGTGTGGCCTTACCAAGGCCTTATAAATTGGTATTAACACTTCATGTGATCTTGATTCTATCCCTCTGTTTATGCAGCCTAGAACTGTGTTGGCTTTTTTGGCAGCTGCTGCACACTGCTGGCTCATATTTAAATAGTTGTCCACTACTACTCCAAGACCCTTCTCACAGTTACTACTATTGAGTCAGGTACCACATATACTGTACCTGTGCATTTAGTTTTACTTGCCTAAATGTAGAATCTTATGTTTCCTACCACTGAATTTCATTTTCTTAGAATAGTGCCTAATGTTCAAGTCTGTCAAGATCCTTCTGTATCTTAAGCCTGTCTTCTGGAGTGTTGGCTATTCCTTCCAGCTTGGTGTCATCAGCAAATTTGATGAGTTCCCCATTTATTCCCTCATCCAAATCATTGATGAAGATATTGAAGAGTACTGGGCCCAAAACAGAGCCTCGGGGTACTTCCCTCCATGTAGATGCTGTTCCACATCGAGTGTGGTTGGTCAGCCAGTTACAAATCCATCTGATGATGATGCTGTCTAACCGACACTTTTCTATTGTATGAAGTAGTAGTGTATGTATTGTAGTCTACTTCATCAAATGCCTTACTGATATTGTATTGTATTGTATCGTTTTGCATCATATTGTATTGCACTGTATTGTATACCATATTTTCATACCTTTGTTCTTAGGTTTCCACTTCCACCTCCCCTGTCAAAATGACTTTTTACCATCACTAAATGGAGAACTAAATTTCCTGTTCTCTATCTGAAAACTTTAGATGACGTAACAGAAAAATATCCAACATTTTTGAACAATCTATTTATGCATTGATTTGATTTATTTGATTAAATTTACATGCTGTCCACCTTACCTAGAGGTGACATGTCATAACTACTCAGTTTCTCACCTCCTTCCTCCTTCCAGGCCAAGACCAGGGGCTCCTTCAAGCCCTCATGCTCCAAGTAACACCGAAAATGGTTCCTCTCTTTGGGGTTGATCTCAATTCTGAGCCAGACATAATAGGTCCCGTCTGAGTTGGGGGCCACGTTCCTATGGAGGGTCTTATATTTGACCACCTCTCTTTTCCTGCTCCAAGTGGCCCGGATCTCCTTGGGGTAGAAGCCAAAGGCCTGGCAGATGAGGACCTCCAGGCTGTCATTGATCACCTTGTGGGTCACTTTCCCCACTGGGGGCTCTGCAGAAACAGCAACAACAGGATTTTCTCAGAGTTCTCAGGATTTTCTAGAGTTTCTGTCAACATGATTTAATTCATAGGGAAAGTCTCATTTTGCCCTTCTCTGCTCCCTCTCCTCCTCTAGGAACCTCTGGGACCCTCAAAAATGAGGGCATTGAACTCTTGAGACTTATTTTTGAAAGAAATTCATAGACTTTGGGGTAACATTCCCACTCTGATCAAAATAAATGTAATGCTTGGGCTTTGATTCCCTTTTGATATCCTAAACTGAATTTGTTCAAGTTGTTTGCAGATGGAAATTGGGAAGAGAATCACATTTTAGTTCTGCCCCAAAAAGCAGAATGCAAAAATTAGATTTCCTCATAAAAATGGAATTGGATCTCAGCATTGATATCTTGTTCTTTGGTCTCCTTTTTTTCCTTTGAATAACTTTTTTTTGGGAGGGGGGGAATTGGGGAATGTTTTTCCTACTAGATTTTGGTAAATGCCCTGATTGCTTTTTGCTAGGCACCTGAAGAGTGGCTTGGCTGTGTAAGGCAGAAAAACATCAGAAGAGGAAGAGAAGGGAGGCTAGGAAAAAATTGCACAACCTGAGACCATTCAGCCTCTCACCTGTCTTCTTCACAACCTCCATCTGGTAGGAGAGGCATTTCTGTAGCCACTCAAGGCAGTTATTCTCCAGGAAGAATTTGATTCTCTCAGACCTCGCTGGATCCTTCTCCCACTTCTCCTTGACCTTCTGGGCCTGGGGCTGAGCTGTCACCCATCCGAGGGTCTCCTTGTGGAAGCTGATGAAGTCCACCCCATTGTAGCCACAGCGGAAAAACCCTCCTTTGCTCCCGTCTTCTCTGAGCTCACAGCCCAAAACCACCTGCCAGGTGTGAAGCCCTGAAATACACAAAGATTGGTGAGAATAGCCCAGAGTTCCTCTCCCTAGAGAGCTTCCCCCAATGATTGAAGTGTTTACTTCTCCCCATCCCACCAGGGGAGGGAAAACAGATCTTGCCTCCCTTCTTTCTTTCAAGGGTGGGAGGTCTTTTCTGTGATCTGGGGCTACACTTAGTCTTCTTGATGTGGGGCTAGAAGATCTGGAAGACCCCGAGAGAGAGAAGATCTTGGGGAAGGGAGGCGGTTTCCTTTCCTTTGCAGGAGAAGATCTCCCATCCTCATGCTCCTTCCAGTCATTGGTGGTTAAGGGTGGAAACAATATTGCTCCTTCTTGGGAAGGAGTGTCAATTACCAAAAAGGACCTGGCGGCAGCCACTTTTCAATTTCTCAATTGCCACACAGGAATGGCGTGAGGGGAGGGGGGAGGTTTGAAATGTCACTCCAACCCAGACCATGACACAAGTTCATGTCCAGAGATGGAGAGGGAGAGAAGTGACCAAGAAACTCTCAAATTAACATAATTCGACAACTGACGCTTGGGGAGGGAATTGTTTACTCTTTTAATTATACTAAAACCATGGGAAACATTTAGAGTTGGTTTTGCCCTCACTTGTGCCAATATGCTGTAACCAATAAAGAAGTTCTTTGAGGAAGGTTCCAGTCTCAGAATTATGATTTGGTTGGGTTCATTAGTCAGAACTTTGGCACAGGGTTTATCTTAACCCCCTAAGCTCCCAGCCCCCCCCCCCCCGATTTCTGTTCTTTGCCTGCTTGCCTCTTTTCCCATTAACCAAAGTGACAAGAGGTGGGAAGGTGAGATTTGAGGGAGAATTTGGAACTTGAAGGTAGACCTGCCTTTGCTTACCTCCAATCCCGGGGTTCAGTTTTGATAACCACTGCAGGTCAGCTATGAACACCATCTCAGGTACCACAATTGTGTTTGCCTCCTCCACCTCCATCCAGGGCACCAGAGGAACCATGTTCCTGGTGGAAAAGTTATATCGAGCGATGGGCTGGTCATCCAGGTTGACCATGTAGCTGAACTGGGGCAGCCTCTGGCTGGACTCTGACACCTTCAGGTAGGAATAGGACAGGGAGTGCCTGGAGGAGCCTGGAAGGGGAGAGGGTGAAGGATAGGATTAGGAGGGTCTGCAGCTCTCAAACAGATCAACTGTCTGCTGTACTTTGGAGGATTCCACTCATGAGATTAACCTTGAATGAAATCCTCAAGCAACTCTTGGCTTGCTTTGGAAACAGCTGGGCACATCTGAGGAGGGGTCCTTCTGTGTTCAGCCAGCTGCTTGTGGAGCTGACCCCATTGGACTCTATATGCCCAATTCCTGAAGGACCAGCAGGATAGAAGCTGCCTCCAGCTTCACTGTAGACCACAGAGTTTAGAGACCTCGGATTACAGGAAGCACCACACCTAGGAAGTCACTTCATATTGAGATTTTTCTCTTCAAGGGAGCCAACCAGCTCCAACCAGAGGCTCAGCCTTTGCCCGACTGGAGGGAGGGAGGGAATAGGGAGGAGGATGCGTGGACCTGACTTGTAAAGTTTCTCGCGTGACTTTCACTCTTTTTTAGAAATTTACTCAGACTTGACGACAAATTAAACACCAAACGTGATTGTCTCACAGGAGCCACGAATTATCTAAACCTTTCTTGTATTGCGCCTGTGTCACCCGTTCATGTTGGTAACAGGAAATAAAGCGAATTTATCGAAAGGAGACGCGTGGAAGGGGGGGGGGTGCTTTGAATCTGAAGGTCTGCCGTTCGTTGTTTACTTCCTTGCTCAAATACAAAAAGGAATTACACTTTCCCGGAGGGCGGAATGTGGGGCAGAGACCCAGGCAGGACTGGCGTCCCCCTCCTCTCGCTTTCGGCTGCCTCCCACCAGGTCGCAAACCCCTCCAGAAACTCACCGCAGCGGCTGCCAGGCACGAAGGAGCCCAGCCCAGCCCACAGGAGCAAGAGGGGCGCCTGGGACAGGGGCATCGCTCTCCGACCACGCGCCCCTTCGTAACCAGAGACTAAAAGCATAGCCAGCGGGTGCCTTCTGGGCGACTCTTCCCCGCGAAGCTCAGCTGAAGTTTTCCGCCCCGCCCAAAGTCCTCGACAGACCAATGAAAACAGCAAGAGAAGAGGGGAAAAACGGCACTGAGGAGGGGGAGGAGAGGAGAGTGGGGAGGAGGAAGAGGAGGGAGGAGAGAGGACGACGACGAGGAGGAGGAGACTGAGGCAAACTACATCTTCAGATCCCAAAGGCACTTTTTCAAAGGCAAGTGGACTTTGTTTTTGGAAGAACAAAGACCAGTTTTTCTTTTGAAAAAGCACATTTGGGACAACTATAATCTGGATGAGAATCTCCATAGACTTCCGTAGTCATAGCAACAGTTAAACTTCAACTAAAGCTAAAAGTATGGGAGACTTTCACCAGATCAATAACATTCGGACACTAAAAGCATCCCCAAACCGCTTGGTTCTAGCATCTCATCCACCACCTTAATGGACAGGCATTCCCCCCACCCACTAAATGTCACTTTATTCAGAATGTTACAACTGCAAAACAAATATTACAAAAAAATAGAGAAAACACTAAAAGAGAAAAAATGTGCATTAGAATAGACAAAAATAAAAACACATATACATACGTATATTGTCCCACTTAGGTGGATATATACATATATCGTAACAATGATAGTTTCCCCATATATATTATCTCTCTCTGTAAACACACACATATAGTATTAACAGGTAAACAGCAAAGTTAAACTTCAAAGCTTTCTGTTAACAGTCTATTATTGTATTTAAGTCTATTATTGTATTTAAGTCTGCAATGGCTTATCTACCACAAATCATCACAATCGTTATCTCTGTCTAGCTTCAAATCTCCGCATTTGATTCTTTTCACTTTTGGTCTAAAATCAAGAACTACCTCTATGCTTTATCAAAAGGAGACATCATGCTCTATTTCATTTTCCTGATTAAATAAAACTATTATATAATTTAACTACAAAAATTAATGTATTTATTTTTTCAATAACTTCCCAAAACCAAAACTTATAAAGTTGGGAGTAAAAAAAATTCTATACATTGGCACAGCGGTTTATTCAATGCCAAAAAAAATCAGATAGACCATATTAGTCCATCAAGGCTCTACCAAACATTGCCATATATCCCCCCCCCTTTTTAAATTTGGTGCCACGTTGAGGGACAAATAAATCTGATACATTTCTCCTCAGAACCCATTTAATTAAAAAAAAATACTTTATTGGCCAAGTGTGAATGGACACACAAGGAATTTGTCTCTGGTGCAGAAGCTCTCAGTATACCTATAAACAACAAGGTCATATTAGATCACATAGATTAGGCCTCCTCCGAGTTCCATCTGCCAGTCAGTGCCGACTGGCAACTACACGGAGGAGAGCCTTTTCAGTAGTAGCTCCGACCCTTTGGAACGATCTCCCCGTGGAGATTCGTACCCTCACCACCGTCCAGACCTTCCGCACAGCCCTTAAGAACTGGCTAGCCCGTCAGGCCTGGGGATAAAGATGACTTGTCCCCACCCAAATGATGAATGAATGTTGCTTACTATTTTACTTCTATGTATTGTTTGTGTCCATTGTCTGTATCCTCCCCTCCTTATTTTATGTAAGCCGCCCTGAGTCCCCTCAGGGAAAAGGGCGGCCTATAAATTCTAATAAATACAAATACAAAATACAAATACATATCATAATACTGATACCAATAAGAGGAGGTAGCAGAAAAGATGAGATGGATAATAGCCCGACTACAGCCCTACTACATGGGTAATATCCATACATACAAGACAGAACTGTGGGAATTAAGTGTTTAGCAGAGTGATGTCAGAGGGGAAAAAAGTGTCTCTGCATCTGGTTGTCTCAGCATGCAATGCCCTAACCATTCTATGGTCTTTTGTGTTCTGAGAAGAGTTTCCTGTGACAGGTGAAACCATTAAGCAGCAAGGCACATGGTGACTGTGCACTATACACTTTTTAAAAAATCTATATGGCTATGTAACCATCTTCTGCTACCAACTTGTATGGCAATGTTACAATCCTCTGCTACCATTTCTATATAATAAAACAGATTTTCCTCACAGGTTATGGGCAATAACCTATGTTATAAATCAGTATAAACCCAGAGATGAATCTAGTATAAACGCAGTACAAACTCAGATTTAGAGGGGTTAAAGTTCAGCACAGAACAGAAGAAACCAGCCACAGTAAGCTAAAGCAAATAAGTGCAGGGATATAGCAACAGAAAGAAGACTGCAACAGAATAAAACAAATAAACAGACAAATTAATAAGTAAATAAAGCTGAGACAAAGATTTCATTTGCGAATCTGAGACCACACCTGGAGTACTGCAACCAATTTTGGTCACCAACTATAAAAACAACATTGAGACTTTGGCAACCAAGATGATCAAAGGCCTGGAGACTAAACTTTATGAAGAACAGCTGCAGGTTTTGGGTCTGACTAGTCAACGTCAATGAATACCTGTCAATGAATACTTCAGCTTCAACCACAACAACACACGAACACACAATAGATACAAACGTATGGTAAACCACTCCAAACTTCATTGCCGAAAGTACGACGTCAGTAACAGAGTTGTCAATGCCTGGAATGCACTACCTGACACTCTGGTTTCTTTCCCAAACCCCCAAAACTTTAAACCAAAACTGTCCACCTCACCACATTCCTAAGAGGTTTTTAAGGGGCATGCATAAGTGCATCAGCGTGCCTACTGTCCCTGTCCTAATATTCCCTTGTATTTTTATTCCATTTCATGTATTCATAATCATGTCTATACTTATATTTGTTATCTAGTTCATGCTTGATGAAATAAAATAAATAAAAATAAGAGAAAATAAATAGTCTAAAGAAAAGAAGAATTAGGGGCGACATGATAGCAGTATTCCAGTATTTGAGGGGCTGCCACAAAGAAGGGGGCATCAAACCATTCTCCAAAGCACCAGAGGACAGGACAAGAAATGATGGTTGGAAACTAATCAAAGGCAGAAGCAACCTGGAATTAAGGAGAAACTTCCTAACAATGAGGATAATTAATCAGTGGAAAGCTTGCCTTCAGAAATCACGGGTGCTTCTGACAGAAAGGAGCTGACAGAGCTTCGAGATTGCAGCCAATACTTTTATCGCTGGGTGGTCCATTTGGACCTAAACCACCCCGAAGAGATGGTGACAGGGAAGAGTACATCTTGCTGATCTCAGGGACATCACAAAGTCCCTGATTGATCCAAGAGGATCTCTTCTAGCTGGCGATAGAAGCGCAGCCCCAAGCTGTTAAAGTTGGGACAGCTCCGCAACTGGAGGAAAGCAGAAAAAGAAAGTGTGTCCATCTGGTGAGGAAATGTTATTTTTGCAAAAGAGACTACCCAAAAAAGATTAAAGCCAAATTAAACTTGTAAAGTAAAGAAAATAAGCGGCATATTTAAGCTATTTTGGACAGTGTGTTATCCTTTTTTAAAAAAATTTATTCTATGGATGGAAGTCTTGCAAACATTTCCTACTTTTTAAAGTGAAAGTATTGGCTTTTCTTCTACTACTTCTTTTTTTTACTTATGGATTAAATCTTTTTTGTATTTTTACAATACTGGCTTGGATGGGGTTTTTTTCTTTTTATTTTGTTCCATTTAAGAGCTTTGTTTCTTCTAAGCTTGGAATGCAAAGAAGATAGAAAAGGAATATAAAGAGAGCAGTAACATCAGAGAGAAAAGAAGTTACACTGCCACTTGGAGGTTGGAGGCTGAGTTCTGGAAATATTGTTTTCTCTCTCTTCTCTTTGATCATTTTGATCTTGTACTTCAAAGGTTTTAGCTTGTAAAGAGATAAGAAGAGTATGGGCTGTTTATGCAGGTGCTCTTTGGATGTTTTTTTTTTTGGCAGCTGGAGACAAGTGAAAAACAAAGCTTTGTTTTCCAACTAGATTGGCAGTGTTTACTAACTGGAAAATGGCATAATACCAAGAAGAAACCATAACAGTACAACAGATTATGTTTGAAATTCAAAAATTATTAGAAACAACAAAGAGAATTGAGAAGAGATTGGAAAATATAGATGGTAATACAGCAAAATTTGATCAAATTGAAGATAGCCATCAAATGGGGAAAGTGGAGGTTAGAACGAAGAGGAAAGATAATTGTGGATATTGACAGTGATCTGAGCGTGATTGGAAATGGAAAGAATGGAACATGGAAAGGAAAGAGAGATGGAAAGGAGCTCTACCCCAGATTCAAGGTATAAAAGGAGAAAAAAGAAGAATTGATGGATTCAAGGAGAGAAACTTTGACAAAAGCACTACTGATAACCAAAGATAAGCTGATTAAAGAAACTGATGGAGGCTTTCGAAAATTTATAAGATATGCAAGAAGCAACAAGTTGCGAAGAGAAGTCCACACAAATTTGATTAAGGAAATAACCAGAAGATTAATTCCACATAAGGCAAAAGAAATAAGACTGTACTATTACTGGAAAGACACAGGTTGAGATATGAAAACTATTAACAAAATACTAGCTAAATTTAGTTAAAATTAGAGCATTATGCTAAAAATGAAGTGATAATGGATATAGTTAGATAATAATTGATAATGATATAATGTATACATATGTATTGGTTTGACAAGAGGAAATTTGGTATAAATTTTAAATGGTGACCATGAAAAGAAGTTTAGGAACTGTGTTATTTATGAAAGCCTATATTATTGAAATTGGATTTATTATGGATATAGTTAGATAAATAATTGATAATGATATAATGTCTGCATATATATTGGTTCGACAAGAGGAAATTTAGTATAAATTTTAAATGGTGACCATGAAAGGAAGTTTTGAAACATGTATGAAAGCCTATAATATTGAAATTGGATATAAATTGTAAACAGTGATTAAGAAAGGAGGTTTAGAAACTTGGTTATCAAACACAATTAATTTTTATTTAGAATGTTTGACAAGGATATGATGTTGTTGGATGATATTGAAAATAGATAATGGTATGCCATTATGTGGTTTTGCTTTGAAGTTTGGAATATTTGTTATAAAGGGACATTAAAACAACTATAGTCATATGAAGGATGAGGTATGATGATAGCAATTTATATAAATATATTTGATGTAAAATATATAATTTGATATGAATCATAGGTGATGTCTGTGGAAGGGATGCAGGAAAGTTCTTTGTAACCAATTGACACACTTTTTACAATTTGGAATGGAATATGTTTTTTGGTGTTTGTTGTGTCTTGTTTGTTTGAGTTTATTCAAAAATTAAAAAAATTAAAAAAGAAATCATGGGTGCTTCCATCACTGGAGGTTTTTAAGAGATTGGACAACCGCTTGTCTGAAATGGTATAAGGCCTCCTGCTTGAGCAGAGGCTGCAAGATCTCCAAACTCCTCCCTCGATCCTCAAAAGGCAGCTCTTCAAACAAATCAACCCTCTGCTGTACTTTGGAGGATTCCAGTCATGATATTAACCCTGAGTAACCCTGCACCACGCGCAGAAAAGCCAGTCATATCCAGATTTTTCCTCTTCAAGAGGAAGCTGATTCGAGGCTCAGCCTTTGCCCGACTTGGGGGGGGGGGGAATAGGGAAGAGGAGTCGACCTGACTTGGAAACTTTCTCCCGTGACTTTCACTCCTTGTTTAGAAATTTACTTAGAATTGACGACAAATTAAACACCGAATGTTATACTGTCCCACAGAAGCTACGAATTATTCAAACCTTCCTTGCATTGCGCTTGTGTCCCCCCGTTCATAAGTCGATAACAGGAAATAAAAAACAATGGAAGTGAATTTAACAAAAGGAGACGCTGGGGGGGGGGACTTTAAATCTTGGACGCTCCCCGTTCATTTTCACTATGCACAAATGACAGAACGGAGAAACTCCGGTTTGACAGCTCTTTATATAGTAGCTTCCCTAGGCGACGCCTACATTGACCGACCAATCCTGTCATCGGGTGGAGATGATTGGCACCTCGCGTTTGCCTTGGCGCAGACACAACACTGAGTCAGTCTCTCTCTCTCTCCCCCTCCCTCCCTCCCTCCCTCCCTCCCTCCCTCCCTCCCTCCCTCCCTCCCTCCCTCCCTCTCTCTCTCTCTTCTTTGCTCAAATACAAATAGGAATGGATTGCAAAGTAAAGTACACAAAGTTATTGAAGGAGGGTGAGCGAAGGACTAGGGAAGAGAAAGGATCTTGAGACGGAGGGTGAACGTGGAGGAAGAGACCCAGGCGGGACAGGAGTCCCCCCTCCTCTCGCTTTCAATCTCCTCCCACCAGGTCGCAAACCCTTCCAGAAACTCACCGCAGCGGCTGCCCGGCACGAAGGAGCTCAGCCCAGCCCACAGGAGCCAGAAGGGCGCTCGGGGCAGGGGCATCGCCCTCCGACCACACGCCCCTTCGCACCTACGACTGAAGACCTCGCTTTGCACCCAGAGATTGAAAGCGCCGCCCACGGTTGTCTTGCCTGACTCTGGAGCTCTTCGCCTCCTCCGCTCGGAGCTCAGGTGAAGTTTTCCGTCCCGCCCAAAGTCGACACAGTCCCCGCCCAAAGTCAAACTAAAGAGCAACAGAAGGGGAGTGGGAAACCTGCACTGAGAAGGGAGAGGGGGAAGAGAGAGGAGGGGGCAGAGGGCCAGGATGGGACTTCCCCAACCCCCTGGAAGAAGCCCCCCATCTGCTGCTCCTCTCCACTGAAGTTAACTTCCACGAAGTTGCTAAACACGGCCCTTCTCAGAAGCTCTGGAGATGAATATCTACACCGTCCCTCCATCCGTTGCCCTTTTCTTTTGCGCTCGGGAGGCTTCAGGAAGCTCATGAAGCCTGGGGGGGGCTCCTTTCGCCCTCCCCAGGCTCCTATAAAGCCTCTGGAGCCTGGGGAGGGCGAAAAATGGCTTTAAAAAAGGATAAACTCAGCTGGCCAGCAAACGCATGCACGCTGGCCAGCTGATAGGGCAGCGCCTCACGTGCCCTGACAAATGGCTCCGCATGCCACCTGTGGCATGCATGCCATAGGTTTGCTATCACTGGTATAGGTGGTACCTTGCTCAATAGTAGTAACTGTGAGAGGGATCTTGGAGTCCTAGTGGACAACTATTTAAATGTGAGCCAACAGTGTGCAGCAGCTGCCAAAAAAGCCAACACAGTTCTAGGCTGCATAAATAGAGAGATAGAATCAAGATCATGTGAAGGGTTAATACCACTTTAAAATGCCTTGGTAAAGCCACACTTGATTTGGTCGCCATGGTGTAAAAAGATGTGGAAACTCTAGAAAGAGTGCAGAGAAGAGCAACAAAGATGCTTAGGGGACTGGAGACCAAAACATATGAAGAACGGTTGCAGGAACTGGGTATGTCTAGTTTAATAGAAAGAAGGACTAGGGGAGACATGATAGCAGTGTTCCAATATCTCAGGGGTTGCCCCAAAGAAGAGGGAGTCTATTCTTCAAAGCACCTGAGGGCAGGACAAGAAGCAATGGGTGGAAACTAATCAAGGAGAGAAGCAACTTAGAACTGAGGAGAAACTTCCTGACAGTTACAATTAACCAGTGGAACAACTTGCCTCCAGAAGTGAATGCCCCAACACTGGAAATTTTTAAGAAGATGTTGGATAACCAATTGTCTGAAGTGGTGTAGGGTTTTCTGTTTGAACAGTGAGTTGTACTAGAAGACCTCCAAGGTCCCTTCCAACTCTATTATTCTGTTCTATTCTATTCTATTCTATTCTATTCTATTCTATTCTATTCTATTCTATTCTATTCTATTCTATTCTATTCTATTCTATTCTATTCTATTCCATTCCATTCCATTCCATTCCATTCCATTCCATTCCATTCCATTGTCAACCACCAGACTGGAGGTGGGCAGAAACCTTCAAGCCTCAAATTCTCCCTCCACTCTTACTTTCTGCCTCTTGTCAATTTCATTATCAGGAGATGGAAGAAGCATAATTTTCCAAAAGCCCAAAGGTTTAGGAAAAAGCAGCTTTGGGACAACCATGCCTGGATGATTGAGAATCTCTGAAGCAGACAAAGAATAGAAAGTGGGTGGCTGAGAGCTTGGAGGGTTGTGATGAGCCCGGTGGAAAGTCAGCTAAAATGTACAGTAGTTGAGGGCCAATATCCAGAAGAATCAACTCATGGGGCCCTTGCAAGGTTGAGAACACTGTAAAAAGCCTGGTGGGGTGGAAAGATTTTGATTGATTTGATTTTATTAGGTTTGTATGCCACCCTATTCCCGAGAGAACAATAAAAAAGGGAGGGGATACCCAAAAAATAAAATAAAAAACAGCAATTTAAAATTCTACAACAGCCTTAACCTCGAATGGGGCTGGATAGTTCAACAGCCCCAGGCCTGCCGGAACAGCCAGATCTTAACTGCTTTGCGGAAGGCTGGAAGGGTAGTGAAGGTCCAGATCTCCACGGGGAGATCGTTCCAGAGGGCCGGAGCAGCCACAGAGAAGGCCCTCCCCCGAGGAGTCACCAGCCAACATTGGCCAGCAGATGGAATTCGGAGGAGGCCTAGTCTGTGGGATCTGATAGGTCTTTGGGAGGTGACTGGCAGGAGGTGGTCTCTCAAGTACCCAGATCCAATACCATGTATGGCTTTAAAAGTAATGACTAGCACCTTGAAGCGTGTCCGGAGACCAATGGGCAGCCAGTGTAGCTCGCGGAGGATAGGTGTAACGTGGGTGTACCAAGGTGCACCCACAATCGCTCACACGGCTGCGTTCTGGACAAGCTGAAGTCTCTGAACACTCTTCAAGGGCAGCCCCATGTAGAGCGCGTTACAGTAGTCCAGTCTTGAGGTGACGAGGGCATGAGTGACTATCCGAAGGGCCTCCAGGTCCAGGTAGGGCTGCAATTGGTGCACCAGGTGAACCTGGGCAAAGGTCCCCCTGGTCACAGCTGACAGATGATGTTCTAAAGTCAGCTGCGGATCCAGGAGGACTCCCAAATTGCGGGCCCTCTATGAGGGGCATATAATTTCACCCCCCGGGCTAAGAGATGGAACAGCTGGACCATCTTTGGGAGGGAGCATCAATAGCCACTCGGTCTTATCGGGATTGAGCGCAACCTTGTTCGTTCCCATCCAGACCCTGACAGCCTCCAGGCACTGGCACATCACTTCTACCGCTTCACTGAGTTGGCACGGTGCGGACAGATACAACTGTGTATTGTCCGCATATTGATGATATTTAATCCCGTGCCGGCATATGATCTCACCCAGCGGCTTCATGTAGATGTTAAATAGGAGGGGGGACAGGACCAAACCCTGCGGCACCCCATAATTGAGGGGCCTAGGGGTCGATCTCTGCCCTCTGACCAACACCGACTGCGACCTGTCCGAGAGGTAGGAGGAGAACCACTGAAGAATGGTGCCTCCCACTCCCACCTCCCGCAACCGTCGCAGAAGGATACCATGGTCGATGGTATTGAAGGCCGCTGAGAGGTCAAGAAGCACAGGATAGAGGAGTGACCCCTATCCCTGGCTCGCCAGAGGTCATCGATCAGCGCGACCAAAGCAGTTTCCGTGCTGTAACCAGGCCTGAAACCGGACTGAAAGGGATCCAGATAATCGGTTTCATCCAAGGACCGTCGGAGTTGAAAGGCCACCACTTTCTCAACAACCTTCTCAACAAAGGGGAGGTTGGAGACTGGACGATAGTTACTCAAGATGGCTGGATCCAGAGAAGGTTTCTTCAGGAGAGGTCTCACCACCACATCCTGTCCCCCTTGGAGCTGTCCTAAGGGATGGAAAGGGACTCCGGATGCTTGTGGAAGTATGCGACAGGGGAGAGGAGGGGGAGAGGTGGGACTTCCCCAACCCCCTGGAAGAAGCCCCTGAACTGCTGCCCTTTTCCAACTGTAGTTTAGTTCCATGAAGTTGCTAAACACGGCTCTTCTCAGAAGCTCTTATGATCAACATCTGTACCCTCTCTCCATCCGCTGCCCTTTCATCCTTTCTAGGAGCCTCTTTTGGTGGTTTCAGGCTCTGAGGTTGGTGCAGCACCAACAGATGTGCAATTGTGCAGGTGTGTAAGGCAGGGGAAAAAGTATAGTGCATAAAGATGCTTCCCCCCACATATCCTGCCCATTCCTTGGAAAGTAAATCAACCATAGTGGGGTTGGGGCAGGGGTGGGTTCCTGCCAGTTCTAACCTCTTCTATAGAAGAGGTTCCAGAAATCTACAATGCCGTTTAGAACCGGTTCCAGCTCCCTCCCCCCGCCCGTCTGCACATCATCAAGAGGAAGAGCAAGAGGAGGAATTCTGGGAGTTGAAGTCCACAAGTCTTAAAACTGTCAAGTTTGAACACCCCTGGAGTTTTTTTCTAAAGGGTTAGGGGTGCAAGGGTCTTGTAACTTGACAGCTTTAAGACTTGTGTGCTTCAAATGCCAGAGTTCTTGAGCATGACTGGAGGAGGAATTCTGGAAGTTGAAGTCCTCAAGTCTTAAAGTTGTCAAGTTTGAACACACCTGGGTTGTTTTTTTTTTTTACTAAAGGCTTAGAGGTTCTAAAAAAATTTAAACCCACCACTGGGTTGAGGGGATTGTTCCTGATACCAGGATCTTTCCATTCTTTGGGGCTATTTGAGCCTCCAAGCACAGGGATTTCTTGGGGGACGGTGGGCAGAAAAATGCTTTGTAGATGGTGGCAAAATCTCAAGGCAGCCCCAAGGGGAACATTCTCTTGGAGGTCCAGGAGACTCTCTTCCAGAAAGGAAGAAAGCAGCCAATCCCCTGGCTGAACCACTGAAATCCCATCACTGGATCATTGTCTGAGGGGGGAGGCAGGATGGTGGTGGGATGAGGTAAGGAATGGCTTTTCCGCAAGGGGCTAAACCCTAGGAATGGAGCAGAATGAAAACACAAAATTAGTGTTTCAGAGTTTGAGGGAGTGCCACAAAGAAGAAGGAGACAACCTCTATTTCCAAAGCCCTAGAAGGCAGAGCAAGAAACAATGGGTGGAAACTAATGAAGGAGAGAAACAGGCTGGAGTTAAGGAGAAACTTCCTAACAGCAAAGACAAATACAGTGGAACAACTTTGCCTTCAAATGTTGTGGGTCCTAGTGTTATGGAGGTTTTTAAGAAGAGATTGGACAGCCACTTGTTTGAAATGGTATAAGGTTTCCTGCTTGAGGAGGAGGTCGGACTAGAAGACCTCCAAGGTCCCTTCCAACTCTTATCATTCTATTCTATTATGTAGTAGAGCCTCAGGTGGGTGAAACATCATAAAGTGGAAGACACACCTGCATGTCTTTCCGAGTCAGCAGTCCTGCTTTCGTCCTGACTGCACATTCATTTGCAGGCTGGTGGCATCAATGGTACCTTTGGACCCACAGCTGACCAAGCACCCCCTGCCTCTCCCCTCTGGCAGATGTAACTGAGAAAAGAAGGTCCTTCAAAGGATGCAATGAAACCAGGGTGGACTTTGATTGGAACCTTCCAAGGTCACGTTCTACCTTAGCGAACTGGATGAAGAAATTGCAGGGGCTCTATGGACCAACATTTGGGGTATAAAGGGCCATGACCCGTCAAAACCGCGGTCCACAAAAGCGCGATCGACGAAAGCGCGCATTTGACGTCATCACAGCGCAACGAAAAAAATTAAAAATTGAAATAAAAATAAAATTAAAGCAAGCCGATTCACATAAAGGTAAGGGTTAGGGTTAGGTTTAGGTTTAGGGTTAGGGTTAGGGTTAGGGTTAGGTTAAGGGTTAGGGTTAGGTTTAGGGTTAGGGTTACGTTTAGCGTTAGGTTAAGGGTTAGGGTTAGGTTTAGAGCGTTAGGGTTACGTTTAGCGTTAGGTTAAGGGTTAGCGTTAGGTTTAGCGTTAGGTTAACGGTTAGGTTTAGGGTTAGATTTAGGGTTAGGTTAAGGGTTAGGTTTAGGGTTAGGTTTGGGGGGGTTTAGGGTAAGGTTTTCGCTTTATTTTTACATTTTTCGATCACAGGGCGATGTTTTCGTCACGCTGTGATGACGTCAAATGCGCACTTTCGTCGACCGCGATTTTGTCGTCTGCGGTTTTGTGGTGGAACCATAAAGGGCACTGGTTTCACCTAGTGGAAATATATTCATTGTGGGGCCAAATTGATCTGAGACTCTTACTATTCTGCCTGCTTTGGTGATTAGAATTTCAGATCTTGTTGTTGGCTATTCCTGGGCTTGGACATGAGATCTGGGGGGATCTACCTGATCCAAGGGAGGCTTTTTTTTTTTACATGGGGAGGAAGAATATAGGAGGGGGGCATTATCACGGAGGGGTCCAGAAGATTCCTGGGACAGCAGGGAGTGGTTTGCAAAGCTTTGGGAATGGTGAGATACAAGGGAACAGGTGGAGCAGGTAATCCAGCAGGGACCACCTCTGTTCAGCCACTAGTTCCTTGAACTTTTCATTTTGCTGCTTCAGATGTTTATTACTCTTCTGCAAATTGGAGATAATTTTTTTCCCTCCACTTGCTGTGGGAGCTCTTTAGAATTGACACTCCCTTCACACCGATACTTTCCCACACCTGTTTGTTAGGCCCATTCTTTAACTGATTGTCTTTTAAATAGGTGTACTGAAGTTTCCTTCCTCGGGAAACTGGTTCTTTGCAGATTCTTTTGTCCGATTGCTCCATAAACAATTATTTGTAATGATTTTTTGCCATATTTTTGTACCACAATAATTCTGGGATTGCCTGGAGAAAACTTGCATGCAAGGCCAATAAGCACACAGGATAGGTGAAAATGAGGGTGATTTTTATTTAAAAGAAGCAAAATCCAAAGTGGAACACCCCCACTTCATAATGGGTTGCCTTTTACAGTTTTGAAAAGCACAAATTGCCAAGAACCAGTCATGAAAACACATATTATAATACACCAATCATTATGAACAATGTCTTACATACTGTACCAATGTTCCCTCTATTTTTTTTTCAGTGTGAGTGGAAAAGCATAGTGTTTGAGCGGGAAACATATAGTGTTTGGTAAAATGTTTGCACATTTTCATGCCTGAGCACCTGAATTTTTTTCACAGTTGTCACCTAAGACAACAACGAAATCAGTGTTATTTGAAACTTAAAAGTTATGTTTATTCAAGGGACCCGCTTAATCAAAAAGTGTTATATAACATCAGTATCACTTATAATACTGCACGTCTGCAATATTAAAATACTTGTATAGGGGATCCCCTGGATCCCCTGAAGAGATCAAATCACAACCAGTCTGCCACCTTCTTGGTATATTGCTTTTATTTTCATTGAGTTTTTAAAAATGAGCATTATTTCATCCTTTTTTCTTTACTTTTGATTGGTATCTGCAAGTTGTGTTAATTCTGTTCATACATATAATATAAATGAAAAACCCCTGGGAACCAGCAAGGGTGAGCAAGAGAGAGCGGGAGATGCCCGCTTTCTCTCCCCCGCCGCCTAAGTCCAGCGGCGCAACCAACCACAGACCAAAACTTTCCCTGCCTCCGCCCCCAATAGTGGAGAGATATAACTTAGGTGACAGAAATCAGCCTGGGTGCTCCGCAGCTTGGAGCAGAATCGGCAGGGACTCCGTCATGCAAAGAAAGCCCAGGAGCGCGAAAGTTAGCACCTCTCATCTAACGGGAAGCGTGACATTGAAAATCACTGCGGGCACTTGGAAACTGCTGCGTGGTTTTTTCATGTTATGTGCGTAGCTGCGCATGCGCGCTGTCAGGCCTGCAATAAAAATACAATGATACAATAGCAGAGTTGGAAGGGATCTTGGAGGTCTTCTAGTCCAACATCCTGCCTAGGGAGAAAACCCTATACCATTTCAGACAAATGGCTATCCAACATCTTCTTAAAGACTTCCAGTGTTGGGGCATTCACAACTTCTGGAGGCAACTTCTGTTCCACTGATTGTTCTGTCAGGAAATTTCTCCTCAGTTCTAAGTTGCTTTTCTCCTTGATTAGTTTCCACCCATTGCTTCTTGTTCTACCCTCGGGTGCCTTGGAAAATAGTTTGACTCCCTCTTCTTTGTGGCAACCCCTGAGATATTGGAACACCGGGAGGGGGAAATAGAAAGGAGTAGAATTGCGGAATGTGTTGTTGTCATTCCTTTCTAGAAGCCCAAGGTCATCTTTTGTCTCCGCAACTCTGCACCTGACCGGAACCAGCTGGGTGGAGATGCCAGTGTGGCCAAAGAAGAAGCAAGATCACATGAAATATAACTACAGCTTTACAAAGCCTTAGTAAGACCACACTGGGAATACTGCATCCAACTTTGGTCACCACATAAAAAACAACTTAGAGACACTGGGAAGAGACACTAGAGAAGAGCCACAAGGATGATCCTGGAGCTGGAGGCCAAAACCTATGAAAACCTATGTTTTGGGAATTGGATATGACTAGTTTAGTGTGGGGGGGGAAGGATTAGGGGTAATATGATAGCAGTGTTTCAATATTTGAGGGGGGCTATAACAAAGAAGAGGGGGTCAATTTATTTTCCAAAGGACCAGAAGGCAATACAAGGAATAGTGGATGGAGACAAAGTGGAAGTAAGGAGAAACATCTTAACAGTGAGAACAATTAACCAATGGTCTAGAGCTTGCCTTGAGAAGTTCTGGGTGCTTCATCACTGGAAGCTTTTTAGAAGACACTGGACAGCCACTTGTCTGGAAGGAATGCTATAGGACAGTGATGGCAAACCTTTTTTGGCTTGTGTGCCAAAAGCAGGGTGAGCGCAGGGGGTCGTGTGCAGGCGTGCCACAACCATAAAGCTATGTGCATGACCCCTGTGGGAAGTTATCATCCAGCCCTCTCCCAGAAAAATGAAATATCCTAGGAAATATTGAAAAGGCAAAATATTTCTCTGGATGTGAAAATAAACATGTTTTAAAAGACAGAATAGTTGCCTGTAGCTTCCTGCCCATCCCCACTGTTAATGGGCCATTGAGAAGGCCAGACTAGCCACTTTTACATAATAAAGACTTCTCCACTGCAGCCCCTGAAGGGATGGGAGTAAAGGCATGATAATATTGGAACTTTACTCAACTGAGCACATGGCATCTGAGAACTCATCCATACCTGGAGCCAAACACAGCCTAGAAAGTAGCCCCTGCATGGCCCCATGGGAGTCTGACAACCAATCAGAATACATTTCTTACACAGGAACAGGAAACAGAGCGGTGGGACTGAACAGGTTATAAAAAGCCTAGCAAGCCCCTCCCTCAACCCTTCTCTTCTTCTCCACCAACATTGAAGCACGTGATCAATTTTTCTGTTCAGGACTCAAGCCATGTGGTCCTGTCCACCAATAAACCATCTTTCCAAGTAGCCTCCATGTCTACAGTGTCTTTTTCCCCACTTGGAGCCGAACCCAGAAGGACATTTCTTTCAACACCCCAGTGTGCATATGCGTGCAGCCAGCACTCCCCCCATTTTTGCCATGCTTTTTTCACCCTCCCCAGGCTCCAGAGGCTTTCTAGAAGCCTGGGGATGGCGAAAACAGCCTCTCCCCCCTTATAGGCCCTTTGGAGGCTTCAGGAGCTTCCCTGAAGCTTTCAGAGCATGAAAAACCAGCTCTACCAGCCCTACAGGCAAACTGGAAGTTCAGGAACTGACTTCCAGTTTGCTCGTAGGGTTGTGTTTTGCCCTTAGAGCCTTCAAGGAAGCCTCCAGAAGGCGAAAACCAGCCCTACGAGCAAACCAGAAGTCCGTTCTTGAATTTCTGGTTTGCCCGTAGGGCTGGTTTTTTGCACTCCGGAAGCTTCAAGGAAGCCTCCGTTGGGCAAAATATGCCCTCAAAATTTTTGGTTTGCCCTAACTAATGGCTCCGTGTGCCACCTGTGGCAAGAGTGCCATAGGTTCATCATCATGGCTATAGGATCTCCTGCTCGAGTTGGACTAGAACAGCGGTGCCTAAGCTTTGTGGTTCGGCAGCCTGGCTAGGGAAGGGAGGTGAACTGGGCCGCACGTGAATGGTGGACCAGTGCATGCATGCAGCCCTTGTGTGAGTGGTGGGTCAATTGGTGTGCCCATGCATCCCTTGCATGAGTGGCAGGCAGCATGAGAGGCAAGCTGGCGCTCACATACACCAGTGCCCACTAGCCTGCCACTCATGCAATTTGGGCTGCACTAGAGGTAGTATTCAGCCAGTTCCGACAGGTTCTGGAGAACCGGCAGCAGAAATTTTGAGAGGGGGTGGGGAATGAAGATTTTCCAGTATTCTTTCCATGCCACGCCCACCAAGCCTCTCCCACAGAACTGTTAGTAAAAAAATTTGAATCCCACCACGGAGCTGCAAATACCAGTACATGCACAGGCCAGCCACTTGTGCAGCCAAATTCTGAATAAGCCATGATAAGTTCTGTGTCACCTGACGAATATGTGAAATAATCGTAAAGATAAAAGTAATCATGAACAGAATCAATTTCACTATCATGTTGATGATAATGATAGTCATAATCCTCATCATCCTCATCATCTGCTGCTCTCCTCCATTGAGCAATCTTGAAGCAGGGTCTTCACAAGGAGCCATCTGGGGCCTCTGCCCTCCAGAGGTTGTGTTCTGCTGCAGAGAGAGAAAATGGAGGACGTCAACGCCCTGATTTGTATGGGGAATGTAGGAGACGGCCAGGCTGAGGCCGAGGGAGGAGGGTTCAAATGTGCCATCAGTCATGAGTCCCTTCATGCCCACAAGAGATTTAAGGCCAGCCCCTTTGAATTTCTTTGACTCTTATCTACATCCAAATTGCTTTGATCATTGTTCAGATTTTTTTCAGAAATCTTAAACTTGCAATAAATCTTTATAACCTTTGAGCAGCCTGGATCTTCTGATTTCCCTGGTGCTTCACAGGGAGGGATCTTTCTCTCCTCTCCTTGGCTCCCTCTTCCCCACACAGCAACCCCAAGGCAGGTATGGGGGCAAGCAGCCCAATTGGAGAAAGGCTTGCAATCCTCAGCCACAGAGACAGCCCCTCCCTGGAGAGAGGAATTCTTGGGGGAGGGATCCTCACTTCCCTCCTTTAGAATCCCTTTCCCATTACTCCTCCAGTTCAACCTCATCCAGGAGGCTTTTTTCCTGGATGCTCCCCTCCCTCCATGTTTTTCCACTACCCCCCCATTCTTTTTCTCTCCCTCCCCTCCAGTCCTCCTGGCCCCTTCCCTGTTCCACATTCATCCCTCAGAGCTGTTGGAATGGAGAAACTGAGATGGGCAGGAGGGTCTAAGGCTGAAAGGAATCCCAGGCAGCTCACCATCTCCTCATGGCTACACATTCACCCCAGAAACCTTTCTTTTCTCCCAGGTATTTTCCAAGCATGGAGTTTTGTCTCTTAAATAGATTTCAGCAAGTGTCAGGCTCACCTCTGAGCTAGCGTTACATGGGGACATCAACAGCAACTCCACAGAGGAAGAAGGTCGGTTTTCTTGAGAATCAAGGTCAGGGCTCCATTTGCAATGGAATTTTTTCCTGCATCTCCACCACAGGTCTGATGGTGGGAAAAAGAGAGGATAGCTAGTTAATTTTGGGGCAGCAGCTCCTGCCTGGGATAGAGAAGGACTCATGCTGGAGACCTCCAGGAGGCCCAGAGGGTCCAACTGGCTGGATTATAACCCAGCATCCTGAGAAACATGCATGAGGGCTCCCGTCTATTTTCTGGGCAAAGAGCAGAATTGTTAGCTGTCATGAGGTGCTGATCAGGAGGGAAATGTAATACAGTAAATCATTCCTGGGGATTATTGATGAATAATCAAGTTGAAATTCTCCTTGCTCCTCTTAGAACTCCTTTGGGATGTCACAGTCCTATTTTTCCACCACCACTGAAGCCATTCACTGTTGAAAAGCAGGGCTGTTCCCAAAAGGACCTTGTGTCAAGATTGAACCGCTTTGCTTCTTCCAAAATTTAATGCATCTCAACTTGCCAATGAATTGGGGAGTGGGGAGGGGGGAATGGAATGCTGAGAATGTATGCAGAGATCACAAAAGCATGGAAACCATCAAGGTCACCACTGCAGGTGCAATTAACTGTTCCCGTAACAAACAGATGTCTCATAATCAGACAATGTGATCACCCCAGGGAGGAAATAGGAAGCTGTTGTTTGACAAGACAAGCAATTGTGTAGGAAAACCAGAGCTGGTTTTGTTTCTTCAGTACTAATACAGTGTATCCAATAAAGTTTTGCTTTGGGGAATTCAAAGCTCCCGAGAGTGTTTCCTTGATTTGGCTTCACTAGTTGGACAGTTGACACCTTGTCCTAAATCAACATTAATTTATTTTAAACAGTGATGATAGACCCCTGGGAATGCTGCTATTGATGCAAGACAGTTGGTATTGTTGGTATTCCCCATGCATTCCAAACTTGGTAGTTCTTACTCCTGATCTTTGTTTTGGTTTGTACTCCAGAACCCCTGTCCCAACTTAGCTAAATCTAAGTAACCAGAAATCTTGGAAGGCCAACCTGGGTTTCACTGGGTTAGACAAGCAGCACAATTTGCAAGCAAGTCAAAAAGCCCATCCTGGAAGAAGGAAATGGCAAACCACTTCCAAATTCTGGCTGATAAAATTACATGGATGTCTGGAGCTGCACTTTGTGAAACTCATTTTTTTCTACATCCACTTCCCACATTCACTCTCCCTGTCATGTCTTTTGCTCTGAGTAAGAGCAGAGGAAGCAGCAGATCTTCCACTGCTGGACCTTGGACCCTGTTTTTGTCTCCAAGTGGGATTGCAACTTGCAGGGGCAGAGGACAGGGGGCCCTCCCTCCATGGATCCATCGTCCTTCAGAGCTTCCCTGAAAGTCCCTCTTCCCAGATGAAGAGGCACATGAATCTTCTTCAGGGGAAGGGTAATGGAGGTTCTAGTGTTTCTCAGATGATTTAAGGGACTCCTGAGCCCTGATATTTGCTCCTCTGTCCATTGAGGCCGAAGAGGCTTCCTCCCAGACAAGAGGAATGTAGAACATTTTGAGATTTACAGGAGTTGAAAAATGGCTGCCAAGCTTCTTCTTCCTTTCCGATTCCCATTCAAAATGCTATTTGTGGGGAAGGGTCTCATGGGGGTCCTGGCTGCGACATTCAGGGAGTCTCTCTCCCATCCACACCAGCTCAGTCAATACAAAAAGATACAGGGGTGGAAGTCATTGGATGTGTTTGTTTCACTTACATATCAGGATGACAACTGCAATGATGGCAACTACAAAGATTATGGCAGCCAGAGTTCCCTTAGTAATCTGCCACCCTGTAGCTAAAGAAGGAGAAACATGGTTTCAATTAGACAGGTGCTGAGTTCCCTAAAATAGAGATGCTGGTGCAATGGAAGCATTTCCCAACCTTGACTGGCTTCCAGGAAGTGCCCCCAATGTGAAGGAAGCCCCTCCCCCCCAAGGCTGCAGAGGAAGGAGGGAATGGCCTTGAAGGGCAGAAGAAAGAACAATAACCAATCATCTCATCCCATAACTTCATACTTTTGCTATTAAGTTACCATTCCCAACTCCTCTGACAGAAATCACTTCTCTCCCATTACTAAATGCAGGACATTATTTCCTGCTCTCAATCTGAAAAGATGAGATGTTGCAGAAGAAACCAAGCCCCCAATACAGATTTTCAAAACTTTGTGTAAAATCAATTTCTGCATGTCACATCCTCTCAGTCTCCTACCTGTTTCGTTCTTCCAGGCCAAGACCAGGGGCTCCTGCAATCCCTCGTGCTCCAGGTAACACCGAAAATGGTCCCTCTCCTTGGAGTCGATCTCAATGCTGAGCCAGATATAATAGGTCCCGTCTGAGTTGGGGGCCACGTTCCTATGGAGGGTCTCATTTTGGCAGACCTCTCCGTCCCTCCTCCAGGTGGCCTGGATCTCCTTGGGGTAGAAGCCAAAGGCCTGGCAGATGAGGACCTCCAGGCTGTCATTCACCACCTTACGGGTCACCTTCCCCACTGGGGGCTCTGCAGAAACAACAACAACAGAGATGCCAGAACTTCTAGAGTTTCTGGCAAGATGGGATAGAGTTTCTGAGATATAGATTCATTTTTGAAAGGGACACGTAGACTTAGGGATAATGTCCTCACTACGACCTAACTAATTGCAATGCTTGGGCTTTGATTCAGTTTTGAGACCCTAATCTGAATTTGTTCAAGTTGCTCCAGATGGAAATTGGGCAGAGAATCAATTTTTGGTTCTGCCCCACATGCAGGATGTAAAGGTTTTCCTCATGAAAACAGGATTGGATCTCAGTCTTACTATCTTGCTTTTTGGTTTCCTTTTCTTTTTCTTTGAAGAATTTTTTTTGTGGGGGGCTGTTGCTATCCTATTTCTCTGAGAATTCCTTTCTTTGGAAAAGATTAGTAAGTGGCCCAAATATTTAAGAGTTACTAATAACATTTACTTGGTCATCCATTTAATTTAGTGGCATTTATTTCTAAGAATCACCATAGTCTGATAAGAGTAAGCACTGTAATTTGTCCTAATGCTTTGCATGCCTCCTTCTATAGGAAATGGTTTACACAGGACGGATGTAGCCGACCACAAATTGTTCTTGATACCTGTAGAATTTGCTTGTTTTGTACTTGCTTGGAAAACAGCTAAACTAGGGCACACACATGAAACTTAGGAAGCGCGCAGTTATCAATTCTATTATTGGTCCAGATGCATAATTTGTAACCAATGACATTTGCAATGTTTGAAAACCTCATTTGCGTATGAAAGTTTATATATTCAGCTTCGCTACATAATAAAGTTGTCATTCACCCAGAGAGATCGTGCCCTCAAGTTCTTTCTAGGATTAGCTTCGTGGGTGACCCCACGTGATATTGTTGTGCCCAGATGCCGCCCTGGAGCCGTTTTCTCCGGGGACGGACTGGGGCACTAACAAGTGGTGACCCCGACGTGATTTTTTCCGCCGGACCGACGCAGCCTCGCCGCTGCGTGCCTGAGACCCCATCGCTTACCCGCGCGCTCGTCGTCGTTCGTGGAAACGACTGATCTTTCGTAAGTATGGGGACGGATCTGTCCAAGGACCAGGTGGGTCATGTTAAAGAACTTGGCCAGATTCTCAGAGCTTCTAAAAGTTAATTAACAAAGAAATTTGTCTTTCCTACCAAATCTGAATTACGCCAACTGTTAATACACATTTGGCAAAACTGCCCCTCCTATCCTCACCATGGTTCCCTTAAACCTGGACCATGGGTGAAAATAGGCACCTATCTCCATCAGGAACCTCGTGCTCCTACTTCGATGCTCCTGACTTGGAAGGTTATACTTGCTGCTCTTAGACTCCATCATTCTGACCCTTCTCCTGTTTTTCCCATAGAACCCCCTGATCTTACTCCCCCACCTCCTTATTTAGATCGCCCTTCAAGTTTTGTTCCGTCTGTCTCCTCTCCCTCTGTTTCCCCCCCTCCCTCTCCTTCTGTTTCTGACATTTCGCTCACATCACCTCCCCCTCCTTCTTCTGATCCTGCCGGCGTTTATTTTGCTTCCTCTCTCTCTCTCCCTACTATGGCTGGCAGTGCTGTGGCTCGTGGTTTGGCTTCTGCCCGAGCCGATCCTTCTCTTACCCCAGATGATCTGGAACTTCTTTCTGCTTTTCCTGTTGACATAACGGGCGCTGCTCCTGTCTATGAAGCCCTCCCTTTTAGAGTGCTGAAAAATCTCAGATATGCTGTGTCTCAAAGTGGCATTACATCCTCTTATTTTCAATCTGTCCTTGAGAACCTTAGTCAGACTTATCACCTTCTCCCCTGTGATTGGATTACCATCGCCAAATGTATCTTAACACCCAGCTCACAGAGCCACAAAAATCTGCTCAAAGAGATGAATTGGCCACTTCCTTCTTGGCCTTTCAGTTATTTGACAAACAACCGTTTAACTTAATTCTTGCTAGTCTTTATGTGACTCAGATTATAACTTCTTTGTGTGAGTCTTATCTCTCTTCTTCTGTTGATTCACAACTTTTGTCTCTGTTTCTCACTTTATAAGGTCTTGTCTCCTCTCGCTGTTATTTTTTCCATGTCTCCCATATCTGAAGTCAGCCCTTCCCTGGGCCTCTCCAGGAGGGCAATGATGTTGCTGATGCTGAGGCATCAGCCCCCCCACCCCATGTCAATGTTTGTTCTGCTATCACACCTTGGGATAGCCACTCTTACTTTCACCAGAATAAAAAGCGCTCATAAAACCATTTGGCATTACTGCAAATGAGGCATCAGCAATTATTCAACTATGCCCCACCTGTAGCCAGCAGGCAAACCCTCTCCCTATGGGAGTTAATCCCTGAGGGACAGAGTGTTGCCAAATTTGGCAAATGCATGTTATACATGTTCAGGCTACATCATGGCATCCCCCCAAAGGGGTGAAGCCACCAAACATGTTATTAATCATTCGATTCGGACCTTTGCATCGCTGGGACGCCCAAAAGAGAAATTTGGCATTCCTTATAACAGCCAGGGTCAGGCGTTGGCTGAGCGCGCCAACTAGACATTAAAACATGCCCTGGACAGATATATTGGCAATAGGGGAAAATGCCCCCTGGCCTCCCAGCAGTGCAACACACCGGCAGCCCACCATCCTCGGCAGCGACTCGTCATTTTGCAGCTCCACCTACTGCAGACACCTCCCGTCCACCTGTCTACTATCGCTGCTTGCCTGACTTGACGTGGTGAGGACCTGCTGACCTGCTGACCTGCTGACCTGCTGACCTGGGAAAGGAACTACGCTGTAATCCAACTCAAATACAAAGTTCTTTGGATTCCAGGACAGCACGTAAGACCATATTTGCCAAAACCACCTATACAACCACCTACACAAACACAGAAGCAGCCTGACCATGACCAACCAACAGGAACCACAGCTTGAGGCTGTCTCTGTCTCTGACCTGGAGAACAGAGCAGAGCACCCTCCACTCCCCTGACCGGCTGCCCTGTCTTTCACCGCAGATCCCCCTACTATGTGTTTGGTTGAATGCTACCTGTTGTCATTATTTGAACCAGTCCGGACAAATTGAAACCAGTGTGGATACCGTTCAAACAGTTGGACAAACATACAAAGCCTTGGACTTCTGGTAGGATTGGATGACCTCTTAGTTACTAAATTTTAGCTGGTTGGGAAATGTTTCCAAGACTGTTATAACCCTTGTTGCTTTGCTGATACTGTTGTGTTGCTGTATTCAATGTGCACCCTCTTTATTCACTATGTGTAAGAATATACTCTCTAGCTTGGCTCCACAGAAGAATATTCACATTGTCAACCACATGGAGTTACATGAACAGTCAACCCCTTCATGGGGAAAGCTCCCTTCCGCATGCCCAGCGATGAAGAAGGAGACGCTGCCTTTTAACAAAAACAGTGTTGAAATTCATTCCGGGTGTGTGTGTGCAGGGCAGTTTCTGCTGTCTGAAACACACATACACAGGGATGCAAAAACATCGCACCAGAAACATCCTTCCGGCCTAAACGGCCAGGACTCATTATGCAGCCTCATGTAACATGAAGTATGTGAGCCAGCAACTCCCACACATGCCCTTCTCTCCCCTATGCTATGCTGTAACTGTCTATTCCCCCTTTGCCATGATGTGACTTTTTATTGGTTTATGTGTAGAATGCTGTGATTAGCCCTGGTAGATGAAGAGGAAGAGTCTCTTTGACAAAAAGATAATAAAAAGAAAAGGAGGAGATGTTGCTATCCTATTTCTCTGAGAATTCCTTTCTTTGGAAAAGATTAGTAAGTGGCCCAAATATTTAAGAGTTACTAATAACATTTACTTGGTCATCCATTTAATTTAGTGGCATTTATTTCTAAGAATCACCATAGTCTGATAAGAGTAAGCACTGTAATTTGTCCTAATGCTTTGCATGCCTCCTTCTATAGGAAATGGTTTACACAGGACGGATGTAGCCGACCACAAATTGTTCTTGATACCTGTAGAATTTGCTTGTTTTGTACTTGCTTGGAAAACAGCTAAACTAGGGCACACACATGAAACTTAGGAAGCGCGCAGTTATCAATTCTATTATTGGTCCAGATGCATAATTTGTAACCAATGACATTTGCAATGTTTGAAAACCTCATTTGCGTATGAAAGTTTATATATTCAGCTTCGCTACATAATAAAGTTGTCATTCACCCAGAGAGATCGTGCCCTCAAGTTCTTTCTAGGATTAGCTTCGTGGGTGACCCCACGTGATATTGTTGTGCCCAGATGCCGCCCTGGAGCCGTTTTCTCCGGGGACGGACTGGGGCACTAACAGGGGGCTTTGGGATTGTTTTCCCTGCTGTGTTTTGGGAAATGTCCATAGATCACAGGTAGGATTCAGCCAGTTCAACCCAGTTCAGCCAAATCGGTTTTTAACTTTGTGTGCAGTTTGGAGAACTGGCTGGTCCCACCACTGGCTGGCCCCGCCCATTGCCCCTCCCCTCCCTGGCACTCCTCGCCTTTGCCATCCTCTCCTGAGGCCATCTTGGCGCTCCTCTAACCACCCCTCCCCCTCTCAGCAAGCCACGTCGGTGCAGGCAAAACCCTAAAGCAACTCTGACAAAGCGCCCAGGGAGAGGGGCTGGAGCTATTAACAGGCAGTCAAGCTTAGTGCCTGAAGGACCCCATCCTTCACCGGGAGTCCAGGCAACTCATCAGGCAGTGAATGAAGCCTCAGCTGGGCTCCTCGGCAGATAACGGGATTCCCATGGGGCTGATCTAGTACCTGAAGCCAGCTCTGCCCTAAGGAGGCTGAGGATGTTGTTAGGGCAACTGCAAAGAGTGGTTCAGGCCTGGTCCCTGCATGGCATCATCATCCACGAGCTAGTGCTGGTGTTGCACAGCTACCCAGGTGGCCTCTTCATGGGTGGCGGCCTGCAGATGGGTGTGGTGGTGGTGGTGGTAGCAGCCCTCCCTCTCTCTGCAGACCCAGCCAAGTGCCCTTCCTTCTCCTCTTCCACCACAGGTATCCTCAGAGATGCCATCGTTCCTGCACCTGAGCAAGGCCACCCTCCTGGTATGTGTCTGTCACGTCTTCCGCAGTGTCTCTCTGCTGAAAGATGTATGGACTTTAACTCACAGAATTCCCCAAATAATAGAGCTAAGGATGTGTGAGAGTTCTGGATCCAGAAGGACAGGCAGGGATTAGATAATCAGCCAGACATTGTAGTAGTAGACAAATTAATAGACAAAGACCAGAAGAGCTCGGGAGGCCAGGTAAGCAGGGCAAGCTCACCCCTATGAGTGACGTTGAATTGGCCATGATCCCATGATCACCCATCCATGCCCACCCAGCCAGTTCATTAGGGCAGAGAATCAGTTGTTAAATTATTTGAGTCACACCATTGCCCTAGATTATTTGGATAAATTCCCAGTTCTCTTTCTAGCAGGAACATGAAGGGTGGCTTGGCTATGTAGGGCAGAAAACATGAGGCCTAGAAAAAGATTGCACAACCTGAGCCCGTTGAGCCACTTACCTGTCTTTTTTGGAGCCTCCTTCTGGTAGGACAGGCATTTGTGTAGCCACTCAAGGCAGTTCTTCTCCAGGAAGTATTTGATTCTCCCAGACCTCTTTGGATCCTTCTCCAACTTCTCCTTGATCTTCTGGGCCTGGGGCTGAGCTTCCACCCATGTGAGGGTCTCCTTATTGAAACTGATGCAGTCCCTCCCATCGTAGCCATAGCAGAAAAATCCTTCTTTGTTCCCATCTTCCCTGAGCTCACAGCCCAAAACCACCTGCCACGTGTGAAGCCCTGAGATACACAAAGAGGGGTGAGAATAGTCCAGAGTTGCTCTCCCTAGAGACCTTCCCCCAATGATTGAAGTGTTTACTTCCCCCATCCAACGAGGGGAGAGGAAAAGGTCTCTCCTCCGAATTCCATCCGCCGGCCAATGCCGACTGGCGACTACCTGGAGGAGAGACTTCTCTGTGGCTGCTCCGACCCTCTGGAACGAGCTCCCCATGGAGATTCGAACCCTCACCACCCTCCAGGCCTTCCGCAAAGCCCTTAAAACTTGGCTGTTCCGACAGGCCTGGGGCTAAAGAGTTTTTGCTCCCCTTCTCGAATGGTATAGTTGTTGTGTGTTTTTAAATTTTGTATTGTTATGTCTCGTCGTTTTTATCCCCCTGTCTGTACCTCCTTCCCTGATTGAATTGTGAGCTGCCCCGAGTCCCCTTTGGGGAAAAGGGCTGCATATAAATGTCAATCAATCAATCAATCAATCAATCAATCTCCTCCCCTTTTTCTTTCAAGGGTGGGAGGTCTTTTCTTGATCCAGAGCTATATTTAGTCTTTGTGATGACGGGCTAGAAGATCATGAAGACCCTGAGAGAGAAGATCTTGGGGAGGGGAGGTGGTTTTCTTTCCTTTGCAGGAAAGAGTCTCTCATCCTTATGCTCCTTACAGCTATTGATGGTCAAAGGCAGAAGCAATGCTCTTCTTTCCTGGGATGGGGCTCATCTCAGCCCTCCCAAACTCCCAGTCTCCCACTTCCCATACCTTCTCTTTTCCCAATAACCAAAGTGACAAGATGTGGGAAAGGGAGATTTGAGAGAGAATTTGGAACTTGAAGACAGTTCTGCCTCTGCTCACCTCCAGTTTGGGGGTTGAGTTCTGATAACCATTCTAGGTCAGCTCTGAACACCATCTCAGGTACCACAAATGTCTTCGCCTCCTCCACCTCCATCCAGGGCACCAGAGGAACCAACTTCCAGGTGGCACTGTCATATCGAGCAATGGGCTCATCATCCAGGTGGACCATGGAGAGGAACTGGGGCACCCTCTGGCTGGACTCTGACACCTCCAGGTAAGAATAGGACAGGGAGTGCCTGGAGGAGCCTGGAAGGGAAGAGGGTGAAAGATAGGATTAGGAGAGTCTGCAGCTCCAGCTCCTCCCTTGATGCTATTGTGAAAAGCAGCTCTCAAACACATCAACCTTCTGATGTACTTTGGAGGATTCCAGTCATGAAAGTAACCCTGAAAGAAGTTCTCAAGCAACACTTAGGTGACTTTGGAAACAGCTGGGCACATCTGGGAAGGGGAATCTCTGGGTTCATCCATCTGCTTGTGGAATTGACCCCATATGCCCCCTGCCTGGAGGAGCAGCAGGATAGAAGCTGGTTGGAGCTTCATAGCAGAGTATGGAGTATGGAGACTTCTGGCTCTGGGAAACTTGCACTACACACAGAAAGTCAGGTCATATTGAGATTTTTCTCTTCAAGAGGGAGCTGATGGGGGTGTGGCCAGCATTGTGGCAAGACAAATGATTCCTTTGGAGGCTCCCAAAGGAAAAAAAACTTTTAATAAAATGGTAAAATTAAAATTGGATATAATTTGTTTTTTAAGAAATTCACAAAAAGCAGCAATTTTTTTGGGAAAGATGGGGAAATTGTACACTGCACTTACACATCAAAGTAAGAGAGGTTTTGCACTATACATTAAAGAGACAATAAAATCCAAACAAAGTTTTGAGGATGAAGAAGGGAGGATTATAATGGTCAAGATAATGATGAAATACCAAAAAATACTCTTAGTGGTGATATATGCTCCAAATGACAATCAAGAAGATTTTTATGGTAAATTACACAGGAAAATAATAGAATTTGAGTATGAAAACATATGTGTCATAAATGATTTTAATGCAATTGTAGATATAGAATTGGACTATAAAACTACAAAGACAAATAAGAAGCCTAGAAAAACACCCCCCCAAAACCTTTTTTTTACAATGGTGGAGGAACTAGGTATTCAGGATGCTTGGCGAGGAAGATACTCGGATAGAAAACAGTACACATTTTATTCGAACAGACACATGTTGTGGTCTAGAACAGACATGATGTGGATGTCAATTGATTTACTGTATAATATACAAGACATAAATGTAGAAGCAAGCACATGGGCAGACCATAACCTGATGATAATTACATGGAAGGGGCAAAAAAAGAAACCAAGATGGACATTAAACCAAACCAAACAATATTAAATGAAAAGGAATTTCAACAATTAAAGGAAAAGGAGTTGATTTTCTTTTTAAAAGAAAATAAAAAAGAAGATACCTCACTACAAAATGTGTAGGATACAGCTAAAGCATATATTAGAGGACTGGCAATGACATATGTGGGGAAAAGAAACAAAAAGAAAAGAAAAAAATAGAAGAGGAGAATAAAAAACTAGAGATGGAACTGCAAAAAGATACACAAAATAAGAAAATAGGAAATCAAACGGATCTAAAAAAACATAAATTAAACTTAATAGGAAAAGAGGATTTGGTACTTAAAATTAAGGCCTGCAAAAAAAAATGAAAATGCAAATAAACCAGGAAGATGGCCGGCATACAAATTAAAAAAAAGAGAAAGAAAAAAGTAAATCTATCAATTAATTGATGAGGAAGAGACGGTATGAGAGAAAATAATAATAATTCAGGATTATTATGAGAAACTCTATAAACAAGAGACAATCTCAGGAGAAAAAACAAAGCAATATTTAGACAAGGCTGAATTACCGAAAATACCAGAAAATTTAAAAAGGCATTAGAGGAAAGGATAACGATGATGGAACTGACAGAGGCAATTAAAAGACAAAAGAATGGTAAAACACCGGGCCCAGATGGATTACCAGCAGAGTTATATAAAACATTATAAGATGTTATAACCAACACTATGAACTATTACTAGAGGCAAAGATACCAAACTCATTGATGGAGGCATATATCACACTCATACTGAAAGAAGATACAGACCTGCAACAGATAAAAAATTATAGACCAATTTACCTATCAAATGTGGACTATAAGATATTTGCTTTAATAATGGCTGAAAGATTCAAGATACTGTTAAATGAATTTATACATGCAGATCAAAATAGCTTTCTGCCTAAAAGGTGAATTAGAGACAACATGAGAATAATTTTGAACATCCTGGATTACTATGAAGCTCACCCAGAAAAACAAATGGCGTTGATCTTTCTGGATGCACAGAAGGCATTTGACAACGTAAACTGGCAACTTATAATAATGCAATTACAGAAATGGATTTTGGGGAGATATTTATAAATATGATTAAGACAATTTATTATAAGCAATTGGCAAAGTTGATGGTAAATGGAGATATGATAGAGAGGGTTAATATTATGAAAGGCACAAGACAGGGTTTATCCTTTATCCTCACCAGGGACGTGCAGTCACTAGAGACAGGGGAGGCGTGGCCTCACCAGTCATGAGGAAAAGGAAAGAATTTTAAAGATTTTTTTTAAAATAATTAAAGCCAAGGTAGTTGCTACCAGATTCATAGTGACTTGGAACAGTGCTTAGTGTTAACTATAGGAGGAGGCCAGAGAAATAGGGGCCTCCTGTGCATAAGCAATTTTTTGCCTTCTAAGAGTTAAGCAAGGGTTAACAAGCAAAAAATTTCATATGCAAAGGAGGCACGTTTTCTCTCGCCTCTTGTAGAGGGCATTTTTAGAGGCTTTTTAGAGTTTTCTGGGAGCAACTAGCTCAATCTGACTCAGAGCTCTGGCCTTTCATGAGGGGAGGGCAGTGCAGGCAGAAGCAGAGTTAAAATCGTCTCTGAAACAGCTGGAAAAGGTGCGTGTGTGGGGAGGGGGAGGAATTCAAAAAGTTTGATCGGAAGGCAGCAGGGGAAGGGGAGGTATGGCAGAGGAGCTGCTTTCAAGCCTTTGGAAAATATATCCAATCCAACTTCTGTGTTTCTGTTTGTGTTTGTTTGAGAGTGAGTGTGTGAGTGAGAGAGGGATCCAATTGCTCTGTGTGCGTGTGTCTGTTTGAGAGAGGGGGGAGGGAGGGAGAGAGGGAGGAAGGAGGGGGAGGGAGAAGAAAAAAACTTAATTTGCAAGGGGAAAAAATGCTGTCTCTTTAAATTGAAACTGAGCATGCCTGGCTGTGGAATTCTGGGAGTTGAAGTCCACAAGTCTAAAAAGTGCCTCACCAACCATAAAGCTGACCGCACGTCACTGATCCTCACTACTATTTGTATTAACATTGGAGGTATTAAATAGAAACATAAGACAGGATTGTTAGGTAAAGTTCCCCATTGGGAGAGCGAGTACAATTCAGCGAAGCATTGTGAGAGTTGTGTTGGAGAACACACAAACCAGCATACAGAGACACTGCAGTTTAAATAGGCTTTTACTTTCGTGGAAATAGAGGTATCAGAGTCCATCAAACAGTCCAAGTCATACACGGATAAGACAGTCAGTCATCAATGTCTTTCAGTTAAGGGATAATCCAGTTACATAGTCTATAATCATATAATCAGTCCGGTACACAAAGTTTGCTAACAGTTGCAAAACTTACAATAGCTCACAGCACTCAGATCAGATCAGCCCAGCATTTAACGAACAGAGAGAGCTAACAGTCATTCTGACTCCCTCTTATGGCCAATTGAGGAAAACAGCAACCAATCACATTTTACAATATGATTTAAAGAAACAGGTATAGCATTGTTACATGATTTATATATTGCCAACCCAACCGTTAGAATTATATTCCTAACAAGGATAATGAGATAAAAAGTATGAAAATTAAAAAAGAATAATATAAATTACAGGCATTGGCAACAATGTTCCCTCTAAGCTGTGCGGCTGCACGGCCGCGCACATAACAAGAAAACACCGCACAGAAGTTTCAAACTGCCACCCGTGGTTTTTTACGTCTTAAAATATGACTGAAAATATCCCCCCTCCCTCCCTTCTTTCTCTTGCACCAAACTCTCTCCTCCATCTGGTGATTGGTGAAATCAAGGAAGCCTGGAGACCGATGACGCTGCAGAAGAGAGAATTCCAAGTAGTCCTCTGGGGCTTCCTCGATTCCTGGGAAAATGCGATTCGCTGGTTGTAGCCTGCGTTTCTCGGCACATCCGAGGTTTCTCAGGCATTGCGTCATCTGAAGCCCCGTTCTGGGCTCAGCAGTCTTTCTGCGATCCCTTCCCTTTGCGGAGAGAGGGAAGCAGCAGGGAGTTGGACTGCCTGAGCCAAAGGGGTCCACGGGATCTTGAGACTTGATTTTTGAGCCTTACCATTCCACTCCACTCCTTTCCTTTCCCTTTCTGTCCTATCTTCCTTTCCTTTTCCTTTTCTTTTTCCTTTCCTTTCTCTTTTCCTTTCTCCTTTCCTTTCCTTTTTCTTCTTTCCCATTTCCTTTCCCTCCCCCTTTGTTCCCTTCCTTTCTTCCTGGGGGTCTGAGGGAGAGGGAGGGGACTCTTTTCCTCCTTGTCCCCCTCCCCAACATCTGCTCTGATGGCAATTATGGCTAAAAAAATTCAGGTGCTCAGGCATGAAAATGTGCCACTCAAACACTATACTTTTCCGCACATACTGAAAAAAAATTAGAGGGAACATTGATTGGCAGATGATTTAGTCTTTATTTTAGAAGATTCACAAGAAGCAGGATCAAAACTATTAGAATGAATAGAAGAATATGGTGAAGTGGCAGGGTTGAAAATTAATAAACACAATGAAAGTATTAGTGAAAAATGTTACAGAGAAACAGAAAAGGGAGTCAATGGAAAATTTAGCTATTCAGATTACTAAAAAAAGTAAGATACTTAGGAATTCAATTAACAGCAAGATATGTAACGATAAAGGAAGATAATTATTATAAATTGATAAGACAGATTATTTAGAGAGATGGAAGAATTTGCAATTATCGTTAATAGGAAGAATAGCAACAATTAAGATGAACATTTTAGTTTATTGGGATTGTTTTTTCATTCCAAACAATCCCAATAAAGTTAGAGAAAAAATATTTTGAAAATCTCAACAAAATAATAGTGAAATATATATGGCAAGGGAAAAAAAAGCAAGAATTAATCTAAAAATGTTACAAGATACAAGAATTAGAGGAGGATTTGGGGTTACCAAATTGGGAATTATATTATCAAGCCACAGTATTATCATGGATGAAAGAATGCATTGTACTGAGAAATACAAGATTATTAACATTGGAGGGACATGACTTACAGTTGGGTTGGCCTTCCTATGGTATGGGAAAATAGCAATAGCAGTTAGACTTATATACTGCTTCATAGGGCTTTCAGCTCTCTCTAAGCGGTTTACAGAGTTCGCCCCCACAGTCTGGGTCCTCATTTCACCCACCTTGGAAGGATGGAAGGCTGAGTCAACCTTGAGCCGGTGAGATTAGAACCACTGAACTGCAGATAACAGTCAGCTGAAGTGGCCGGCAGTACTGCACCCTAACCACTGCGCCACTCTTGTAGATACATGGCTATTTTTAAAGACATTATATAAGAAATGCTTTATTAGTAGTATGGGAGAAAGTTAGAGAAAACACTATTTGAAGATACCAGTGTGGCTTTCAACAATGGAAGCGTTAATACATCCAAATATTATTAATATGGAAAACATTGTTAGATATAAAAATATTTTGACAGAAAAGGGGAAATTAAAAAGAAAAAAGAATTAGAAGAACAAGGGATTGACATGGTTTGGTATACTAAATTGCAGATAAATCTAGATATGAAAAAGATAAATTATCTTATAATATATGGTTTCCATAAGAAGATGATAGAATTGGATGAGATATTTACAGGAAAAGAAGAACGAATGATTAAAAAATTGTATAGTTATTTACTGCATATTAAAAGACACAATGATAGCATGGGGAAAATTTTGGGGATATTCGATAGAGTTAGATAAATGACAGGAACTATGGGAATGAAATTATAAATTAACAATGGCAACTGCATATAGAGAGAATTTGTACAAAATGTTTTATAGAAGGCACATGTCACCTGAAAGATTGACAAAAGTGTTTAAAGACAAATCAACCACATGTTGAAAATGCTACCAAACGCTGGGGTCATTTTATGTATTTATGTATTTATGTATTTATGTATTTATGTATTTATGTATTTATGTATTTATGTATTTATGTATTTATGTATTTATGTATTTATGTATTTATGTATTTATGTATTTATGTATTTATGTATTTATGTATTTATGTATTTATGTATTTATGTATTTATGTATTTATGTATTTATGTATGTATGTATTTATTTATTTATTTATTTATTTATTTATTTATTTATTAAATAGATTTATAGGCCGCCCAATCCCAGAGGACTCCAGGCGGCTTACAAAGTGAAAAGAAAGTAATTAATAAAAAATAAGGAAAACAATTTAAAACCTCACCCATACACACAATCTGATTGGGGCTGGACATCAGCAGTGAGGTCAACAGCCCCAGGCCTGCCGGAATAGCCAGGTTTTAACAGCTTTTCCGAAGGCCATGAGAGTGAGCAAGGTCCGGATCTCTGGGGGTAGTTCATTCCAAAGGGCCGGAGCAGCCACAGAAAAGGCCCTCCTCCAGGGAGCTGCCAGCCGGCACTGTCTGGCTGACGGCATCTGAAGGAGGCCCACTCTGTGGGATCTCACCGGCTGTTGGGAGGTATGTGGCAGTAGGCAGTCTCACAGGTATCCTAGTCCTAAGCCATGTAGGGCTTTAAAGGTAATAACCAGCACCTTGAATTGCATCTGGAGACCAATGGGAAGCCAATGCAGCTCGCGGAGGATAGGTGTAACGTGGGTGTACCTTGGTACACCCAATATCGCTCGCACGGTTGCGTTCTGGACTAGTTGCAGTCTCCGGACGCTTTTCAGGGGCAGCCCCATGTAGAGTGCATTACAGTAGTCCAGTCTTGAGGTGACAAGGCCGTGAGTGACCGTTTGAAGTGCCTCCCGATCCAAATAGAGTCGCAACTGATGCACCAGGCGAACCTAGGCAAAGGCCCCCCTGGTCACAGCCGACAGATGGTGTTCCAATGTCAGCTGTGGATCCAGGAGGACCCCCAAGTTGCGGGCCCCTCTCTGAGGGGTGTAAATTCTCACCCCTCAGGATTAAGGATGGACTATCTGGACTGTCCTTCGGGGGCAGCATCCACAGCCACTCAGTCTTGTCAGGATTGAGTACAAGTTTGTTCAATCCCATCCAGATCCTGACATCTTCCAGGCATCAGCATATTATCACATATGGTGGACACGTACAAAAGTGAAAAAATACTGGGCAAGAATTCAAATGTAGTTGGAGAAGATGATGCAGAAACATATTGACTTAAAAATGGAATTGTTCTTGTTGGGTATCTTACCATGGAAATACAGTAAAGAAAATGTATATTTGATTATTCATGGTAATGGTGGCCTTACAGCTTCAGCGTACCTTGGAGGAAGCTAACTATCTTGACCCCTTCCAGTCTGGCTTCAGGCCCGGTTACAGCACTGAAACCGCTTTGGTCGCATTGACCGATGATCTCTGGAGAGCCAGAGATGGAGGCTATGCATCCATCCTGGTTCTCCTTGACCTCTCAGCGGCTTTCGATACCATCGACCATGGTATCCTTCTGCGACGACTGCGGGAGGTGGGGGTGGGCGGCACTGTTTTACAGTGGTTCTCCTCCTACCTCTCGGACAGGTCGCAGTCGGTGTTGGTGGGGAGGGAGAGATCGTCCCCGAGGCCCCTAACCTATGGGGTGCCGCAGGGTTCGGTTCTGTCCCCCCTGCTATTTAACATATACATGAAACCGCTGGGCGAGATCATTCGGAGGCACGGGATTAAGTACCATCAATATGCGGACGATACGCAGTTGTATCTGTCCGCCCCGTGCCAACTCAATGAAGCGGTGGACGTGATGAACCGGGGCCTTGAGGCTGTTAAAGACTGGATGAGAGCTAACAAACTGGTACTCAACCCGGAAAAGACCGAGTGGCTGTTGTGTTTTCCTCCCAAAAATTTGGTTAACGTTCCATCAATCAGGCTGGGGGGGCAAAATCTATTCCCCTCAGATAGGGTCCGCAACTTGGGAGTCCTCCTGGATCCACAGCTGAGTTTTGACCACCATCTGTCGGCTGTGACCAGGGGGGCATTTGCCCAGGTTCGCCTGGTGCGCCAGTTGCGGCCCTACCTGAACCGGGAGGCTCTCACAACAGTCACTCGAGCCCTTGTGATCTCTAGGCTGGAATACTGCAATGTGCTCTACATGGGGCTGCCCTTGAAGAGCATCCGGCGACTTCAGCTAGTCCAGAACGCGGCCGCGCGAGTGATCATGGGCGCACCACGGTTCGCCCATATAACACCAATCCTCCGTGAGCTGCGCTGGCTACCTGTTGATCGTCGGGTGCACTTCAAGGTCTTACTTACCACCTATAAAGCGCTCCATGGTAGTGGATCTGACTATTTGAGAGACCGCCTCCTGCCAATTACCTCCCTGCGTCCCATCAGATCGCACAGAGTAGGCCTCCTCCGAATTCCATCCGCCAGTCAGTGCCGACTGGCGACTACGCGGAGGAGAGCCTTCTCAGTTGCAGCTCCGACATTATGGAACAACCTCCCCGTGGAGATCCGTACCCTCACCACAGTCCAGGCCTTCCGCACAGCCCTCAAGAACTGGCTATCCCGTCAGGCCTGGGGATAGGATTACTCTCACCCCGCCCGAATGTTGAGTGAATGTTGTGTTTTTATGACCAATTTCCTTTAATCACGATTTTTTTCTTTTAAGTTTTGTCTTGCACCCCCTTCCCTTTATTGCTGTAAGCCGCCCTGAGTCCCCTCAGGGAAAAGGGCGGCATATAAATTTGCAATAAAACTATAAAAACTATAAAACTGTAATAACTGTGGCTAGAATTGTATTTGCACAAAATTGGAAAACTGAAGAAATCCATAAAGATGAAAATGTGATTAATAAAATATTAAGATTGTGCAGAAATGAGTAGATTGACACGAGCAATTAAAGGAAAGGAAGACTCTGATTATTATAATATAGGGGTGATTTTATCATTGGTTAGAAAATGAATATGGATAAAAAGTATAAAATTAAATAATTTAGGAAGAAAAATGTTTTAACAGGAGATATGTTAAGTTGTAATGTTAAAAAAAGAATAGATGTATATAAAGAATTTGGTGGTAAGCTATAATTATCATGGCACAAAAAATTGTACTCATTGATTAATGAATGATGAAATGTTTGTTTTAAAGAGAAAAACTTTTTTTTCAAATAAAGGAGGGAGCTGATTGGAGGCTCAACCTTTACCCAATTAGAGGGGGGGTGAGATAGGGGGGAGGAGTCGGAGTAGACCTGACTTGGAAACTTTCTCTGGAGTCGTGACTTTCACTCCTTGTTTATAATTTTACTTCGAATTGACGACAAATTGAACACCGAATGTTATATTGTCCCACAGAAGCCACGAATTATTCAAGCCTTCCTTGTATTGCGCCTGTGTTCCCCCGTCCATAAGTTGATAACAGGAAATAAAAAGCAGAGGAAGCGAATTTAACCAAAGAGACGCCGGGCTGGGGGGGGGGGGGGCGGCTTTAAATCTGAACGTTCGCCGTTCATTTTCACTTCTTTGCTCAGATACAAAGAGGAATGGATTGCAAATTAAAATAAAAAAAGGTTTTTAAACGAGGCTGAGCGAAGGACGAGGAAAGGGAGATGTTTCCTGCTGGGAGAGGAACTTGCCAGGGAGGGTGAATGTGGAGGAAGAGACCCAAGCGGGACAGGCGTTCCCCCTCCTCTCGCTTTCAGTTTCCTCCCACCCGGTCGCAAACCCTTGCAGAAACTCACCACAGCGGCTGCCCGGCACGAAGGACCCCAGCCCAGCCCACAGGAGCCAGAGGGGCGCCCGGGGCGGCCCCATCGCCCTCCGACAACGCGCCCCTTTGCGCCTGCGACCGAAGACCCCGCTTCGCATCCAGAGACTGAAAGCGCCGCCAAGAGTTGCCGCGCCTAACTCGTTTCCTCCGCTCCGACGTGAGCTGTCATTTCCCGTCCCTAACAAAATCCCCGCCAGAAGAAAGAAATAAATAAATAAATAAATAAATAAATAAATAAATAAATAAATAAATAAATAAATAAATAAATAAATAAATAAATAAATAAAAAATAAATAAATAAATAAAAAATAAATAAATAAATAAATAAATAAATACATAAAGAAAGAAAGAAAGAAAGAAAGAAAGAAATAAAGAAAGAAAGAAAGAAAGAAAGAAAGAAAGAAAGAAAGAAAGAAAGAGAGAAAACCAACAGCCCTGCTTTTGTCACAAACTTCGGAAGAGGGAAGCTCCTACCCTCATTAGTCCACAACACGCAACTCTTAAGAGCATGAAGAGCCGGGTTTAGCCTGGTTGCGCCTATTGTGTGGCTGCAGCCACAGCGGGGCCCTCCTAATTCTTCCGGCGGGATTTCTTCCCCCTCTCCCCTCTCCAGGGCTCCGTTTTAGCCGAACAGCCCAACAGAGACACCTGCGCCATAAAAGGAAGAGCTTAACATTCAGTAAGCTGTTGCCACAGTAAAGGATAATATAAAGGGGGGGGGGATAGAGGTGCAAACCAGACCCCCCTATTTCTGCCTTCACCCCGTTCCCCTTCCAGGCTACCCCCAGGCGCTCCCGGTGCTATTTCTAGCTGTCGGAGCCCAACCAGGGGCAGCCCTGGTTCCTTTCCATTAAAGCATTGAGGAGGGGGGGGGGGTTGCATGGCCTCCAATGGGGTCTGGAGTGCAATTCCAATTGCAGCTTGGAACTTAGAAAAAATCTTTTTCCTCTCGCTCCTGTTCTGTTTCAAACTGCAGATTGCTCAGCACAGACAGACAAACTTCATGGAAAGGGTATTATGCAGATTACTTTTATTCATCAGGCATTCTCAAAACAATAACTCACAATCACTGAAGAGATTCTTCTGAGGTTATGAGTTATGAGTTATGAAAGTTTATTTATATGCCACCCTTTTCCCTGGGGGGACTCAGGGCGGCTTACAACTCAAGGGGGGGGGGGAAACAAACATTTAACACGTAAGAACAATACATAATTAAAAAGCACAACATTCATACCATTCGGGTGGGTTACAGTCTTTAGCCCCAGGCCTGACGGGATAGCCAGATTTTAAGGGTTGTGCGGAAGGTCTGGAGGGTGGTGAGGTACACATAATCTGTTCCCATTCAGGTAGGTGAAACGAAATAGTTGGTCCCAGTGGTGGGTTTCAAATTTTTTAGAACCTCTTCTGTAGGTGTGGTCTGCTTTGTGGGAGTGGCTTGCCAGCCATGTGACCGGGTGGGAGTGGCTTGCCAGCCATGTGACTGGGTGGACATGGCCAACTTGTAAAATGTGGTGAAACTCACTTAACAACGCTCTTGCTTAGCAACCAAAATGTTGGCTCAGAAACTCTGGCATTTGAAGCACACAAGTCTTAAAGCTGTAAAATTACAAGACCCTAACCCTTTAGAGAAAAAAAAACCCCAGGGGTGTTCAAACTTGACAGCTTTAAGACTTGTGGACTTCAACTCCCAGAATTCCTCCTCTCGCTCTTCATCTTGATCATGTGCGGACGGGCAGGGGAGGGAGCTGGAACCGGTTCTAAACTGCACTGTAGATTTGTGGAACTTCTTCTATAGAAGTGGTTACAACTGGCAGGAACCCACCCCTGGTTTGTCCCCTTATTGTGGGAGCAAGCAGCTCCCATGGCTGGAATTGAAAAAGCCTGGCTGGTCTGCAGTAGCAAGTTTGCCTTGCAGCCAATCAGAAGTCTGACCCAGTGGCCAATTAGAAAGACAGATGTGACCACTTGACATAAAACTACATTTCCCAGAAAGTAATCCCTTAAGGGGGAGGTTCTTAATTCCTAAACTAATTATTTACTCTAACAGCTCCAAATTTGGTATAACTTTCATCTGCTGATAGCCATCCAATAGTCCTAGTGAAGGAGATCCAGTCCTCATGGTTGTGGTTGAACCCTCAGGACTTTAGTTGGGCTACTAAAGTAAAACATTTTCCACCATTAATCTATAGGATTCAAGATAACAAAGTTGCAGTATATCTCTTTATATCAATCAATTTAGTCAATTCCACTCATCTAAGAACTGGCTTTCCCAACACTGTGAAGATTCAAAAAGTTCCTTTCTTGCCCCTCACCCCAAGGGCCATTTCAGCCATTATCTCCCATCCTTGGGTTAGTTTTAAGTAATTTGTTTTCTTTCCATATAGAGAGGGGATGCTCTGTATTTCTTTGATCAAAACCCTGTGTACCTTTGATGAGCTCCTGAGATGCCTCACTTGACTTGCTCAAGGTGTGAGGGATTAGGGACTCTTTTCTTTCCAATAAACCACCATTCAGACCAGTGAATCTGGTCTTTCCAATAAACCAATTTTTCAACTCCTCTCCAGCTGGGCTGTTTTACTACTTCAGTGGACAGAAAGTATGGAAGCAAAGCTCTCACTCAATGGGCCACAAGATCTTTCTGGATTGGATGAAGTTGTGAAGGTCTCCCCTCCTTTCTCCATGTTTGATTCCACTCAGCGTTGGGAGGAGAGAGGTGAATTCCCAAATCTGACTTCAGAAGGTTTCAGCAGCACTTTAGGGCCCAATAGCCTCCTAGGATATGGGAGGTGGTCATTATCTCTGAGGGGTCTAAAAGATACTTGGGACAATAGAGAGTGGCTGGCAAAGCTTTGGGGATGGTGAGATACAAGGAAACCGGTGGGGAAGATAGTTCGGCAGGGACCCCTCAGTTCAGTCACTTCTCATTTTTCAGATTCTTATTCCTCTCCTGCAAGTTGGAGATGGTTTATCTTTATTTTCTCCACTTGCTGTGGGAGCTCTTTAAAGTGCCACTCAACACCAGTGGTAGGTTTCCCACCCCTGTTTGTTATGCCTATTCCTTAACAGTTTCTCTTTTAAATAAATGATTTTCTTAACTGAAATGTTCCTTTCTCAGGAACCTGGTTCTTCGCAGATTCTTTTGTCCAATTGTTCCAATAACAATTGTTGAGTTTTGTTGTCATTTTTTTTTACCATAAAAGTTCTGGGATTACCTGGGGAAAACTGACATGTTAACAATAGCAATAGCAGTTAGACTTATATACTGCTTCATAGGGCTTTCAGCCCTCTCTAAGCGGTTTACAGAGTCAGCATATTGCTCCCACAGTCTGGGTCCTCATTTTACCCATCTCGGAAGGATGGAAGGCTGAGTCAACCCTGAGCCATTGAGATTTGAACAGCCGAACTGCAGTCAGCTGAAGTAGCCTGCAGTGCTGCATTTAACCACTGCGCCACCTCGGCCCACCTCGGTTGTTAGCCCAACAACCATAAGCAATAGGTGGAAAGGAGAAAAAAATTATTTACAAAAGAAAATTTTATTTACGAACAAGTTCCAAAATAGGACACCCATAATATATTGCCTTTTATAGTTTTTAAAAACACACATTGTCATGAACACACAAACATCATGATGCACTAATCATTCAGAGCAATATGATATATACTGTACATCTTCAGTAGTCATAGTAACAGTTAAAGTTGGGAAACCTTTCCTGATCAATATTCCTGCACTGAAAGCATCCCTAAGACACTTAGAACCAGCATCTTGTTTCCACACTGGACAGGCATCCTTGAACTTTCATCTACTGCAGGTCAACTGTAGCTAACATTATGGCTAACTTTATGGAGAACCTCTAAATCCCACCCCTAGCTGCCCATCCCCACCACACCCTGTCCTGCCCCAGGAGTCTCCATGCACCCATTTTGGATGTGAGGTAATGCAGGGCCTGTGCAGAGGCTCATGGGAAAAACGGGCCTCCCCCAAATTTCCAGAAGGCCATAAACAGCTGAAGGGCCTCTGGAGCTTGGGGGAAGCGGTTTTCGTCTTCCCAGAGGGCTGAGGGAAGCCTCCGGAGTCTGGGGAAGGTGAAAACTCCCCCCTCCCACTGTGGTGCAGGAGGCCATCTAGGTCACACCCACCATGGCCACGCCCACTGAGCAACCAGGCAGAGAACCCATTGCTGAAATTTTGAAAGCCAACCCCTGAATTGGGCTGTTCCCAGATCAACCTGCAGCTGCTCCGGTCCTATGGAATGTACTACCCCCAGAGATTCGGACCCTACCCACTCTCATGGCCTTCCGAAAGGCTATCAAAACCTGGCTATTCCAGCAGGCCTGGGGCTGTTGACCTCTCGACCGAGGTCCAGCCCCGATTAGACTGGGTGCATGATCTGCTTCTTTTAATCTGCTTTCCTCTATTTGTTTTTAACCCGTCTTTTGTAAATTTAATAAATCCAAATCCAATCCAATCCAACCAGTGGATAATCACACTAGTGGGTGCAAGGCATAATAGGCAGCCACCAGTGTCGATTTCAATTCAATTCAGAATAGAGCTGGGAGGGACCTTGGAGGTCTTCTAGTCCAACCCCCCTGCTCTAGCAGGAAACCCTATACCCATGATGGCGAACGTATGACACGTGTGCCAGAGGTGGCATGCAGAGCCCTCTCTGTGTGCACACATGCCCTTGCCAGCTGATCTTCTAGTTTCTGGCCAGCTGATCTTCACGGGTACGAGAGGGCTGGAAAACAGCTTGAAAACGACCTGAAAGTCCATTTTGGGCTGTTTTTCAAGCCAATTTTGGGGTCATTTTTCAAGCCAAAAACGCCCCTAAAAATGCCCAAAAAACAGGCATGCGCATGCCAGTCAGCTAGTCTTTGGGTTTCAGATGCTCTCGCACATGCAAAGGCAAGTAGGCCAGCATGCATGTGCTTGCTGGAAACTCAAAGATCAGCTGGCTGGTGCGCGCAGGCACATGCCTGCACGAATGTTCCAGTTTGGTGCCGAAAAGGTTTGCCATCTCTGCCCTATACCATAAACTGGTTGCCCAGTTTCTTCTAAAAAACCTCCAGTGATGGAGCACCCATAACTTCTGAAGGCAACTTCTGTTCCACTGGTGAATTGTTCTCACTGTTAGGAAGCGTCTCCTTAATTCCAGGTTGCTTCTCTCCTTGATTAGTTTCCATCCATTGTTTCTTGCTCTACCATCTGGTGCAGTGGTGGGATTCAAATAATTTACCAACCAGTTCTCTGCCCTAATGACCAGCTGGATAAGCAGGGCTTGGTGGTCATGTGATCATGTGGGCGTGGCCAAGTTAACGTCACTCAGGTCGATGGGCACTTCGCCTTAGTTGTTACAATGGTAATAAGGGTTAACTGGAGAGGCAGTTTCTGTAAGCAGGGCAATAAAGATTAAGCTAGAAACAACACCAGAATGTTTCCTTCCTGCCTTCCTTACAGGATTAGCCCTGTAAAGCGGAAAAAACCCAAAAGAATATTTCTTCCAACAACCGGTTCTCTGAACCTCTTAGAAAGTTAATTGGGGGGTACTGCCAAGAACCATTAACTGCTGTTACAATGTAACAAGGCTTAACCCAGAGGCAGTTTTGGGAAACACTTAAAAGATAAACAGGATTAGACTAGAAACAACACAGAAAGACACAACAGCCTCCTTCCTGGCTTCCTGACAGGATTAACCCTGTAAAGTGGGGGAAACAAAAGGCTGTTGGAAGGAGATTTCTTCCAACAGCCGGTTCACCCAACTGCTCAGAGAGTTAACAAAACGGTTCTCTTGAACCGATGCGAACCGGCTGAATCCTACCACTGAAGTCATTGGTAGCCTCATGTGGCAATGAACAAGGACACACATTCCAATAGGTGCAAACTGGCTGAATCCACTGTTGTGGATGCTCCATCACTGGAGACTTTTAAGAGAAGACAGGATGGCCCTTGTCTGGAATGGCATAGGGTCTCCTGCTTGAGCACGGGGTTGGACTAGAAGACCTCCGAGGTCTTTTCCTATTCTGTTATATTGTTTCAAATTCTGTTCCATCTGAATGATAAGTGAAATAATAACAAAGGTAATCATAAACCTAATCAGCATCAGTGGCCAGCTTCAGGGAGATCAGCATCAGCATCAGGAGGAGGAAGAGCATTCGCAGCAGTAGCAGCAGCATTGTTACAAGCCTTAGCGAAAGCATCAACCTCATGAAGAAAATGCTCCAGCCATTGCACATTGGGCAAAGTTGAAAGAATGTCTTCCAGAGCTCTCTCGAGCCTCTGCCGTTCATAAGTTGTGTTGTCCTGCAGAAGGAGAAAATGGAGGAAGTCAACAACCTAATTTGCATGGGGAGTGTAGAAGATGACCAGGCTGAGCCCGAGGGGAGGGGGAGTCAAACAGGCCAACAGTTATGAGTCCTTCTGTCCACAAGAGACCTAAGTCCAGCCCACCTTCAATTCCTTTGACTCTTATCTATGTCCAAATTACTTTGACCATCAGTAGTTCAGGTTCTTGCAGAGATCTTAAGCTTGCAATAAATCTTTATACCGCCTTTGAACAGCCTGGATCTTCTGGTTTCCAGGTACTTGACAGGGAGAGATCTTTCTCTCCTCTCCTTGGCTCCCTCTTCCTCCCACAGCAACCCCAAGGCAGGTATGGGGGCAAGCAGCCCAACTGGAGAAAGGCTTGCAATCCTCAGCCACAGAGACAGCCCCTCCCTGGAGAGAGGAATTCTTGGGAAGGGATCCTCAGTTCTCCCCTTTAGAGTTCCTTTCCTTTTACTCCTCCAGCTCATCCTCATCCAGGAGGCTTTCTTCCTAGGTCCTCCACCCCAATCTTTTTCCAGCCCTCCATTCTATCCCTCTCCTTCCCCTCAAGTCCTGCTGTCTCCTTCCTCATCCCACATTCTTCCTTCAGAGCAGAGGCAATGGAGAGGCTGAGTTGGACAGGATCCTCTCTGCAGAGCAGCTGATCAGGCAGGAGGGGATGAGCCACAAAGGAACCCCAGGCAGCCCATCACCTCTCCATGGCCACCTTTGGAAGAGGGTGGATTCCTCCACCCCACAAGCCTGGTGGTCTTGTTGCCCAAGTATTTTCCAAGTGTGGAGTTTTGTCCCTTAAATAGACTTCAGCAAGTGTCAGGCTCACCTCTGAGCTAACTACACAGTTGAGTGACTGTGATAACAGTACTTCATTGGCTGTGACATCCAAAGGGGAAGAAGATGGCTTTTCTTGAGAATCAGAATCAGGGCTCCCTTTGCAACTGGACACTTCCATGCCTCTTCTCCTTCGGTCTGATAGATGGGAAAAAGAGAGGATAGTTAGTTAATTTTGGGGTAGCAGCTTCTGCCTGGGATAGAGAAGGATGCCTGCTGAAGACCTCCTGGAGGCCCAGAGAATCCAAATGGCTGGATTATAACCCAGCACCCAGAGAAAAGTACACGAGGGCTCCCATCTATTTTCTGGGCACAGGGCAGAATTGATGGCTGTGAAGAGTTGCTGATCAGGACAGAAATGTAATACAGTGGAACAATCCTGGGGGTTAACTAATTCCTGGTTGAAACTCTCCTTGCTCCTGTGGGATGTCACAGTCCTGTTTTTCCACCACCACTGAAGCCATTCACTGTTGAAAAGCAGGGCTGTTCCCAAAAGGACCTTGTGTCAAGATTGAACTGCTTTGCTCCTTTCAAAATTTAATGCATCTCAACTTGCCAATGAAGTGGGGGGTAGGGAGGGGAAAATTGAATGGCGAGAATGTATGTGGAGATCGCGAGAGTGTGGAAACCATCAAGGTCACCATTGCAGGTACAGTTAACTGTTCCCATAACAAACAGACATCTCATAATTGGACAATGTGATCACCCCAAGGGGAGAGAGAAGGGGAAGCTATTGTTTAACAAGACAAGCAATTGTGCAGGAAAACTAGCACTGGTTTTGTTTCTTCAGTACCACTATAGTGTATCCAATAAAGTTTTGCTTTTGGGAATTCAAAGCTTCCGAGAGGGTTTCTTTGACTTCAGTTCATTAGTTGGACAGTTGGCAATGTGTCCTAAATCAACATGAAATTATTTTACACAATGATGCTAGACTTCTGGGAATCCTGTTATTGATGCAAGACAGATGGGATTCCCAATACATTTCAAACTTGGTAGTTCTTACTCCAAATCTTACAATCTTTGCTTTGATTTGTACTCCAGAGCCCCTGTCCCTATTCTGCAAAGCACCTCAAAGCAGGAAAAGGAACAACAGGTGGAAACTAACCAAAGAGAGAAGCAACCTAGAACCAAGGAGGAACTTCCTGACAGTGAGGATAATCAACCAGTGGAAGAGCTTGCCTCCAGAAGTAGTGGGTGCTCCATCACTGGAGGCTTTTAAGAGACAGGACAGCCACTTGTCTGGAATGGCTTAGGGTCTCTTTCTTGAGCAGAGGGTTGGAGTATAAGATCTCTGAGTTCTTTTACTACTTTGTTATTCTGTTTCAAGTTCAGTTTCATCTGAATAATAAGTGAAATAATAACAAAGATGATCATAAATCTAATCAGCATCAGCATGATCAAGATCATCATAATCATCAAGTACATCATAGTCGGCAAGAACATCATCGTCATCAAGAGTAGCAGCTTCACCAATAGCAGCATAAAGAGCAGGAATAGCAGCATCAAAAGCATCCTTATCCTTAAGAGCAACAAGAGCATCAAGAGCAGCAGCAATATCAATAAAACGCTGCTTGCCTTTTCCATTGGGCAACATTGAAATAATGACTTCCAATACAATACAATACAATAGCAGAGTTGGAAGGGACCTTGGAGGTCTTCTAGTCCAACCCCCTGCCTAGGCAGGAAATCCTATACCGTTTCAGACAAATGGCTATCCAACATCTTCTTAAAGACTTCCAGTGTTGGGGCATTCAAAATTTCTTGAGGCAAGCTGTTCCACTGATTAATTGTTCTAACTGTCAGGAAATTTCTCCTCTGTTCTAAGTTTCTTCTCTCCTTGATTAGTTTCCACCCGTTGCTTCTTGTTCTACTCTCAGGTGCCTTGGAGAATAGTTTGACTCCTTCTTCTTTGTGGCAACCCCTGAGATATTGGAACACTGCTATCATGTCTCCCCTAGTCCTTCTAGACATACCCAGTTCCTGCAAACGTTCTTCATATGTTTTAGTCTCCAGTCCCTTAATCATCTTTGTTGCTCTTCTCTGCACTCTTTCTAGAGTCTCCACATCTTTTCTACATCGTGGTGACCAAAACTGAATGCAGTATTCCAAGTGTGGCCTTACCAAGGCATTATAAAGTGGTATTAACACTTCACGTGATCTTGATTCTATCCCTCTATTTATGCAGCCTAGAACTGTGTTGGCTTTTTTGGCAGCTGCTGCACATGGCTGGCTCATATTTAAATGGTTGTCCACTAGGACTCGAAGATCCCTTTCACAGTTACTACTGTTGAGCAAGGTACCACCTATACAGTACCTGTGCATTTTGTTTTTGTTGCCTAAATCTAGAACCTTACTCTTTTCACCATTGAATTTCATTTTATTAGATAGTGCCCAATGCTCAAGATCCTTCTGTATCTTAAGCCTAACCTCTGGAGTGTTGGCTATTCCTGCCAGCTTGGTGTCATCTGCAAATTTAATGAGTTCTCCACTTATTCCCTCATCCAAATCATTGATGAAAATGTTGAAGAGTACTGGGGTACTCCACTGCATACTTCCCTCCATGAAGATGCAGTTCCATTGAGGACTACATGTTGAGTGCGGTTGGTCAGCCAATTACAAATCCATCTGGTGGTGATGCTGTCTAACCCAAATTCTTCTACTTTATCTAGTAGTAGGTTATGGTCTACCTTATCAAATGCCTTACTGAAGTCCAAGTAAACTATATCGATGGCATTCCTCTGGTCCACTAATTTTGTCACATTATCAAAGAATGCAATAAGATTAGTCTGACAGATGTAAAACATGAGTTAAATAGTTCTGCTTTCTCCCTGTTTCTTGTCACCTTCTTGCCACTTTCTCCAAGCAATGGACCAATTGTTTCCTTAACTTTTTTTCTTGCTTTTAACATGTTGGAAGAAGCTTTTTTGTTATTTTTTTTTACTTTTGTGGCAAGCCTTTCTTCATTGTGAGACTTAGCTTTCCTCACTTCATCTTTACATGCTCGGGCTATTTGCTGATATTCTACCTTAGTTATGTCCCCACCCTTCCACTTTTTATACTTATCTTTTTTGTCTTTCAATTTGTCAGAGTTCTTTACGCAGCCATGCTGGTTTCTTTTCTTTTGTTACTTTTCTTCTTCATTAGTATTGTGCTAGACTGGGCTTTTGTAATCTCATTTTTCAAAATTTCCCAAGCTTTTTGAGTTGTTTTCCCCTTGAGGATTCTCATCCATGGAATTTTTCCCAAGCTCTCTCTAAGTTTATTGAAATTAGCTCTCTTAAAGTCCATGACTTTCATTTCACTTTGTTCTACTATTTGTGTTTGCATAATGTTGAATTCCAATATTGCATGGTCACTTGCCCCCAGGGTTCCTGTGGCTTCAACACCTTCTATCATTTCCTTTCTGTTAGTGAGAATTAAGTCCAATATGGCTGATCCCCTTGTTCCTTTCTCTACTTTTTGGGAAACAAAGTGGTATGCTAGGTTTGTTAGGAACCTGTTGGATCTTCCACTTGGTGCAGAGTTTGTTTCCCAGTTGATGTCAGGGTAGTTAAAATCCCCCCCTACTATTGTGGTGTGCTTCCTACATACCTTAGTTAGCTGACTAGCAAAAAGTTCATCTACTTCCTCTGCTTGGTCGGGTGGCCTGTAGTATAGACCTATGGCAACATCATTTCCCCCACAACCTTTAATATGGACCCAAATGCATTCAAGATAGTTCTCATCATTGTTGTGCTCTATTTCTGTAGAGAGGTAATTATTTCTTATATATAGTGCAACTCCACCTCCTCTTTTATTTGGTCTATTTCTTTTAAATAATTTAAATCCTTCTAGCTCTATGTTCTATTTGTCAGTTTCATCCCACCAAGTTTCTGTAATGGCAACAATATCATATCTGCCCTCTTTTACTTGAATTTCTAATTCACCCTGTTTATTCCTCATACTCTGTGGATTGGTGTATAGACATTTGAGTCCATTTTGAGTGATCCTGTGTTTACTGTCTACATAACTTGTGTTATTCCTGACTGCCCCTATTTTCTTGCCACTTGTATGATTCATGCACATCGTATGGCACTCACTATTAAATGCTTGGTTTTGCTTGACAGCAGGAGTGATAATCTTACCCGCACAAACATCTATGTTACATGCACTGATAACCCTATGAATTTTAGATTGCTGGGGACAGAAATGTTCTGTATCAATTAATTCTCTGTCCCCGCTGTTCAGTTTAAATGCTTATCTAGAAAATCTGTGAATTTAATGCCAAGTAACTCAGTCCCTTTCTTGGATGGGTGCAAACCATCTCTTTTGTACAGTTTTTCACTGGATCAGCTGCAGACATCATGACTAATAAAACCAAAGCCTTCCCTTTTACACCACTCCTTTAGCCACACATTAAACTCTGCTACACACTGGCCCTTCCCTTTCTGTTCCTTATATACTGGTAAAACCTCTGAAAAGATAAGCCTACAACCTATGCTGCTAAGTTCATACCCCAAGCTCTGGATATCATTCTTCACAGAAGGTACATCTTTTTGGGACAGATCATTTGTGCCAAGATGTATAATAGCATCAACATCACAGTCCTTACTGGCATTCCTGACTATTTAAGAATATGCCTCTTGTCTCTGCTGGCAGTAGCACCTGGCAGACACCTGACCTCTTTCAAAACCTCCATATCCTTTCCTAAATTTACATCCCTTATGATTGAATCACCAACCAGAAGGTGACTTCTCCTTTTGCATACCTTGCTCTTCTTCCGGAACACTCTTGGGTCTCCGCCTTCCACAGGTTGTGTTCTGCTGCAGAGGGAGAAAATGGATTCTTTCAGGGATCTTACACATGCAATAAATCTTTATCCCCATTTGAATAGCCTGGATCTTCTGATTTCCCTGGTGCTCAACAGCCCTCCCTCCTCTTTCTCTCCTCTCCTTGGCTCCCTCTTCCTCCCACAGCAACCCCAAGGCAGATATGGGGGCAAGTAGCCCAACTGGAGAAAGGCTTGCAATCCTCAGCCACAGAGACAGCCCCTCCCTGGAGAGAGGAATTCTTGGGAAGGGATCCTCAGTTCTCCCCTTTAGAGTTCCTTTCCTTTTACTCCTCCAGCTCATCCTCATCCAGGAGGCTTTTTTCCTAGGTGCTCCACCCCAATCTTTTTCCAGCCCTCCATTCTATCCCTCTCCTTCCCCTCAAGTCCTGCTGTCTCCTTCCTCATCCCACATTCTTCCTTCAGAGCAGAGGCAATGGAGAGGCTGAGTTGGACAGGATCCTCTCTGCAGAGCAGCTGATCAGGCAGGAGGGGATGAGCCACAAAGGAACCCCAGGAAGCCCATCACCTCTCCATGGCCACCTTTGGAAGAGGGTGGATTCCTCCACCCCACAAGCCTGGTGGTCTTGTTGCCCAAGTATTTTCCAAGTGTGGAGTTTTGTCCCTTAAATAGACTTCAGCAAGTGTCAGGCTCACCTCTGAGCTAACTTCACATTGGAGTGACTGTGATAACAGGACTTCATTCTCTGTGACATCCAAAGGGGAAGAAGATGGCTTTTCTTGAGAATCAGAATCAGGGCTCCCTTTGCAACTGGACACTTCCACGCCTCTTCTCCTTCGGTCTGATAGATGGGAAAAAGAGAGGATAGTTAGTTAATTTTGGGGTAGCAACTTCTGCCTGGGATAGAGAAGGATGCCTGCTGAAGACCTCCTGGAGGCCCAGAGAGTCCAAATGGCTGGATTATAACCCAGCACCCAGAGAAAAGTACACGAGGGCTCCCATCTATTTTCTGGGCACAGGGCAGAATTGATGGCTGTGAAGAGTTGCTGATCAGGACAGAAATGTAATACAGTGGAACAATCCTGGGGGTTAACTAATTCCTGGTTGAAACTCTCCTTGCTCCTGTGGGATGTCACAGTCCTGTTTTTCCACCACCACTGAAGCCACTCACAGTTGAAAAGCAGGGCTGTTCCCAAAAGGACCTTGTGTCAAGATTGAACTGCTTTGCTTCTTTCAAAATTTAATGCATCTCAACTTGCCAATGAAGTGGGGGGTAGGGAGGGGAAAATTGAATGGCGAGAATGTATGCGGAGATCGCGAGAGTGTGGAAACCATCAAGGTCACCATTGCAGGTACAGTTAACTGTTCCCATAACAAACAGACATCTCATAATTGGACAATGTGATCACCCCAAGGGGAGAGAGAAGGGGAAGCTATTGTTTAACAAGACAAGCAATTGTGCAGGAAAACTAGCACTGGTTTTGTTTCTTCAGTAGCAATATAGTGTATCCAATAAAGTTTTGCTTTTGGGAATTCAAAGCTTCCGAGAGGGTTTCTTTGACTTCAGTTCATTAGTTGGACAGTTGGCAATGTGTCCTAAATCAACATGAAATTATTTTACACAATGATGCTAGACTTCTGGGAATCCTGTTATTGATGCAAGACAGATGGGATTCCCAACACATTTCAAACTTGGTAGTTCTTACTCCAAATCTTACAATCTTTGCTTTGATTTGTACTCCAGAGCCCCTGTCCCTATTCTGCAAAGCACCTCAAAGCAGGAAAAGAAACAACGGGTGGAAACTAACCAAAGAGAGAAGCAATCTAGAACCAAGGAGGAACTTCCTGACAGTGAGGATAATCAACCAGTGGAAGAGCTTGCCTCCAGAAGTAGTGGGGGCTCCATCACTGGAGGCTTTTAAGAGACAGGACAGCCACTTGTCTGGAATGGCTTAGGGTCTCTTTCTTGAGCAGAGGGTTGGAGTATAAGATCTCTGAGTTCTTTTACTACTTTGTTATTCTGTTTCAAGTTCAGTTTCATCTGAATAATAAGTGAAATAATAACAAAGATGATCATAAATCTAATCAGCATCAGCATGATTGAGATCATCATAATCATCAAGTACATCATAGTCGGCAAGAACATCATCATCATCAAGAGTAGCAGCTTCACCAATAGCAGCATAAAGAGCAGGAATAGCAGCATCAAAAGCATCCTTATCCTTAAGAGCAACAAGAGCATCAAGAGCAGCAGCAATATCAATAAAACGCTGCTTGCCTTTTCCATTGGGCAACATTGAAATAATGTCTTCCAATACAATACAATACAATACAATACAATAGCAGAGTTGGAAGGGACCTTGGAGGTCTTCTAGTCCAACCCCCTGCCTAGGCAGGAAATCCTATACCATTTCAGACAAATGGCTATCCAACATCTTCTTAAAGACTTCCAGTGTTGGGGCATTCAAAATTTCTTGAGGCAAGCTGTTCCACTGATTAATTGTTCTAACTGTCAGGAAATTTCTCCCCTGTTCTAAGTTGCTTCTCTCCTTGATTAGTTTCCACCCGTTGCTGCTTGTTCTACTCTCAGGTGCCTTGGAGAATAGTTTGACTCCTTCTTCTTTGTGGCAACCCCTGAGATATTGGAACACTGCTATCATGTCTCCCCTAGTCCTTCTAGACATACCCAGTTCCTGCAAACGTTCTTCATATGTTTTAGTCTCCAGTCCCTTAATCATCTTTGTTGCTCTTCTCTGCACTCTTTCTAGAGTCTCCACATCTTTTCTACATCGTGGTGACCAAAACTGAATGCAGTATTCCAAGTGTGGCCTTACCAAGGCATTATAAAATGGTATTAACACTTCATGTGATCTTGATTCTATCCCTCTATTTATGCAGCCTAGAACTGTGTTGGCTTTTTTGGCAGCTGCTGCACACGGCTGGCTCATATTTAAATGGTTGTCCACTAGGACTCGAAGATCGCTTTCACAGTTACTACTGTTGAGCAAGGTACCACCTATACGGTACATGTGCATTTTTTTTGTTGCCTAAATCTAGAACCTTACTCTTTTCACCATTGAATTTCATTTTATTAGATAGTGCCCAATGCTCAAGATCCTTCTGTATCTTAAGCCTAACCTCTGGAGTGTTGGCTATTCCTGCCAGCTTGGTGTCATCTGCAAATTTAATGAGTTCTCCATTTATTCCCTCATCCAAATCATTGATGAAAATGTTGAAGAGTACTGGGCCCAAAACAGAACCTTGGGGTACTCCACTGCATACCTCCTTCCGTGAAGATGCAGTTCCATTGAGGACTACACGTTGAGTGCGGTTGGTCAGCCAATTACAAATCCATCTGGTGGTGATGCTGTCTAACCCAAATTCTTCTACTTTATCTAGTAGTAGGTTATGGTCTACCTTATCAAATGCCTTACTGAAGTCCAAGTAAACTATATCGACGGCATTCCTCTGGTCCACTAATTTTGTCACATTATCAAAGAATGCAATAAAGATTAGTCTGACAGATGTAAAACATGAGTTAAATAGTTCTGCTTTCTCCCTGTTTCTTGTCACCTTCTTGCCACTTTCTCCAAGCAATGGACCAATTGTTTCCTTAACTTTTTTTCTTGCTTTTAACATGTTGGAAGAAGCTTTTTTGTTATTTTTTTTTTACTTTTGTGGCAAGCCTTTGTTCATTGTGAGACTTAGCTTTCCTCACTTCATCTTTACATGCTCGGGCTATTTGCTGATATTCTGCCTTAGTTATGTCCACCCCTTTCCACTTTTTATACTTATCTTTTTTGTCTTTCAATTTGTCAGAGTTCTTTACGCAGCCATGCTGGTTTCTTTTCTTTTGTTACTTTTCTTCTTCATTAGTATTATGCTAGACTGGGCTTTTATAATCTCATTTTTCAAAATTTCCCAAACTTTTTGAGTTGTTTTCCCCTTGAGGATTCTCATCAATGGAATTTTTCCCAAGCTCTCTCTAAGTTTATTGAAATTAGCTCTCTAAAAGTCCAGGACTTTCATTTCACTTTGTTCTACTATTTGTGTTTGCATAATGTTGAATTCCAATATTGCATGGTCACTTGCCCCCAGGGTTCCTGTGGCTTCAACACCTTCTATCATTTCCTCTCTGTTAGTGAGAATTAAGTCCAATATGGCTGATCCCCTTGTTCCTTTCTCTACTTTTTGGGAAACAAAGTGGTCTGCTAGATTTGTTAGGAACCTGTTGGATCTTCCACTTGGTGCAGAGTTTGTTTCCTAGTTGATGTCAGGGTAGTTAAAATCCCCCCCCCTACTATTGTGGTGTGCTTCCTACATACCTTAGTTAGCTGACTAGCAAAAAGTTCATCTACTTCCTCTGCTTGGTCGGGTGGCCTGTAGTATAGACCTATGGCAATATCATCCCCCCACAACCTTTAATATGGACCCAAATGCATTCAAGATAGTTCTCATCATTGTTGTGCTCTATTTCTGTAGAGAGGTAATTATTTCTTATATATAGTGCAACTCCACCTCCTCTTTTATTTGGTCTATTTCTTTTAAATAATTTAAATCCTTCTAGCTGTATGTTCTATTTGTCAGTTTCATCCCACCAAGTTTCTGTAATGGCAACAATGTCATATCTGCCCTCTTTTACTTGAATTTCTAATTCACCCTGTTTATTCCTCATACTCTATGCACTGGTGTATAGACATTTGAGTCCATTTTGAGTGATCCTGTGTTTACTGTCTACATAACTTGTGTTATTCCTGACTGCCCCTATTTTCTTGCCACTTGTATGATTCATGCACATGGTATGGCACTCACTATTAAATGCTTGGTTTTGCTTGACAGCAGGAGTGATAATCTTACCCGCACAAACATCTATGTTACATGCACTGATAACCCTATGAATTTTAGATTGCTGGGGACAGAAATGTTCTGTATCAATTAATTCTCTGTCCCCGCTGTTCAGTTTAAATGCTTATCTAGAAAATCTGTGAATTTAATGCCAAGTAACTCAGTCCCTTTCTTGGATGGGTGCAAACCATCTCTTTTCTACAATTTTCATTGGACCAGCTGCAGGCATCATGACTAATAAAACCAAAGCCTTCTCTTTTACACCACTCCTTTAGCCACACATTAAACTCTGCTACACGCTGGGCCCTTCCCTTTCTGTTCCTTATATACTGGTAAAACCTCTGAAAAGATAAGCCTACAACCTATGCTGCTAAGTTCATACCCCAAGCTCTGGATATCATTCTTCACAGAAGGTACATCTTTTTGGGACAGATCATTTGTGCCAAGATGTATAATAGCATCAACATCACAGTCCTTACTTGCATTCTTGACTATCTTAAGAATATGCCTCTTGTCTCTGCTGGCAGTAGCACCTGGCAGACACCTGACCTCTTTCAAAACCTCCATATCCTTTCCTACATTTACATCCCTTATGATTGAATCACCAACCAGAAGGTGACTTCTCCTTTTGGATATCTTGCTCTTCTTCCGGAACTCTCTTGGATCTCCGCCTTCCATGGGTTGTGTTCTTCTGCAGAGGGAGAAAATGGATTCTTTCAGAGATCTTACACATGCAATAAATCTTTATCCCCATTTGAATAGCCTGGATCTTATGATTTCCCTTGTGCTCAACAGCCCTCCCTCCTCTGTCTCTCCTCTCCTTGGCTCCCTCTTCCTCCCACAGCAACCCCAAGGCAGGTATGGGGGCAAGCAGCCCAACTGGAGAAAGGCTTGCAATCCTCAGCCACAGAGACGGCCCCTCCCTGGAGAGAGGAATTCTTGGGAAGGGATCCTCACTTCTCCCCTTTAGAGTTCCTTTCCTTTTACTCCTCCAGCTCATCCTCATCCAGGAGGCTTTTTTCCTAGGTGCTCCACCCCAATCTTTTTCCAGCCCTCCATTCTATCCCTCTCCTTCCCCTCAAGTCCTGCTGTCTCCTTCCTCATCCCACATTCTTCCTTCAGAGCAGAGGCAATGGAGAGGCTGAGTTGGACAGGATCCTCTCTGCAGAGCAGCTGATCAGGCAGGAGGGGATGAGCCACAAAGGAACCCCAGGAAGCCCATCACCTCTCCATGGCCACCTTTGGAAGAGGGTGGATTCCTCCACCCCACAAGCCTGGTGGTCTTGTTGCCCAAGTATTTTCCAAGTGTGGAGTTTTGTCCCTTAAATAGACTTCAGCAAGTGTCAGGCTCACCTCTGAGCTAACTTCACATTGGAGTGACTGTGATAACAGGACTTCATTCTCTGTGACATCCAAAGGGGAAGAAGATGGCTTTTCTTGAGAATCAGAATCAGGGCTCCCTTTGCAACTGGACACTTCCATGCCTCTTCTCCTTCGGTCTGATAGATGGGAAAAAGAGAGGATAGTTAGTTAATTTTGGGGTAGCAACTTCTGCCTGGGATAGAGAAGGATGCCTGCTGAAGACCTCCTGGAGGCCCAGAGAGTCCAAATGGCTGGATTATAACCCAGCACCCAGAGAAAAGTACACGAGGGCTCCCATCTATTTTCTGGGCACAGGGCAGAATTGATGGCTGTGAAGAGTTGCTGATCAGGACAGAAATGTAATACAGTGGAACAATCCTGGGGGTTAACTAATTCCTGGTTGAAACTCTCCTTGCTCCTGTGGGATGTCACAGTCCTGTTTTTCCACCACCACTGAAGCCATTCACAGTTGAAAAGCAGGGCTGTTCCCAAAAGGACCTTGTGTCAAGATTGAACTGCTTTGCTTCTTTCAAAATTTAATGCATCTCAACTTGCCAATGAAGTGGGGGGTAGGGAGGGGAAAATTGAATGGCGAGAATGTATGCGGAGATTGCGAGAGTGTGGAAACCATCAAGGTCACCATTGCAGGTACAGTTAACTGTTCCCATAACAAACAGACATCTCATAATTGGACAATGTGATCACCCCAAGGGGAGAAAGAAGGGGAAGCTATTGTTTAACAAGACAAGCAATTGTGCAGGAAAACTAGCACTGGTTTTGTTTCTTCAGTACCACTATAGTGTATCCAATAAAGTTTTGCTTTTGGGAATTCAAAGCTTCCGAGAGGGTTTCTTTGACTTCAGTTCATTAGTTGGACAGTTGGCAATGTGTCCTAAATCAACATGAAATTATTTCACACAATGATGCTAGACTTCTGGGAATCCTGTTATTGATGCAAGACAGATGGGATTCCCAATACATTTCAAACTTGGTAGTTCTTACTCCAAATCTTACAATCTTTGCTTTGATTTGTACTCCAGAGCCCCTGTCCCTATTATGCAAAGCACCTCAAAGCAGGAAAAGAAACAACGGGTGGAAACTAACCAAAGAGAGAAGCAATCTAGAACCAAGGAGGAACTTCCTGACAGTGAGGATAATCAACCAGTGGAAGAGCTTGCCTCCAGAAGTAGTGGGGGCTCCATCACTGGAGGCTTTTAAGAGACAGGACAGCCACTTGTCTGGAATGGCTTAGGGTCTCTTTCTTGAGCAGAGGGTTGGAGTATAAGATCTCTGAGTTCTTTTACTACTTTGTTATTCTGTTTCAAGTTCAGTTTCATCTGAATAATAAGTGAAATAATAACAAAGATGATCATAAATCTAATCAGCATCAGCATGATTGAGATCATCATAATCTTCAAGTACATCATAGTCGGCAAGAACATCATCATCATCAAGAGTAGCAGCTTCACCAATAGCAGCATAAAGAGCAGGAATAGCAGCATCAAAAGCATCCTTATCCTTAAGAGCAACAAGAGCATCAAGAGCAGCAGCAATATCAATAAAACGCTGCTTGCCTTTTCCATTGGGCAACATTGAAATAATGTCTTCCAATACAATACAATACAATACAATACAATAGCAGAGTTGGAAGGGACCTTGGAGGTCTTCTAGTCCAACCCCCTGCCTAGGCAGGAAATCCTATACCATTTCAGACAAATGGCTATCCAACATCTTCTTAAAGACTTCCAGTGTTGGGGCATTCAAAATTTCTTGAGGCAAGCTGTTCCACTGATTAATTGTTCTAACTGTCAGGAAATTTCTCCCCTGTTCTAAGTTGCTTCTCTCCTTGATTAGTTTCCACCCGTTGCTGCTTGTTCTACTCTCAGGTGCCTTGGAGAATAGTTTGACTCCTTCTTCTTTGTGGCAACCCCTGAGATATTGGAACACTGCTATCATGTCTCCCCTAGTCCTTCTAGACATACCTTTTGCATCTTGGAGCGAAGGGAAAGGACGCGACAAACGGATATGCAACAGCAACCTTTATTAAAAACAGAGTAACTATGATTCAACTTGGCGTGGTTCGCGCCAAACATTTATACCTCCGGGTTTGAACGAGGAGCCAATGGGGTGTCGAGTAGCTCGGCCAATTGGGGCGAGGATTGAACCGGCTCCGCCCGGGAACCAATCAGAAAGGAGTCCTTTATTCCCGCGCTTGGATTCCCCGCGCTAGTATTCAATACCCCTCCCCCCCTAGTCAAAGTGTTCCCTTAGGAAGGGCAAACATAGTCTTGTAAGTAGGCGGGACGGTGACGTTCTCGTCCCGACCTTCGTGGCTCCCCGGCGGTTGTCGTCGGGGGGGAGACCGCCGGCGGAGGTGTGTCCGTGGCGGGGCGGTGAATCTGCGACGCGGTCCCGTGAGATGGCGCTGGCCCCGGGTCCCGTGCCCGATGTCCATTTGCCCGGGGTGGCGTCTCCGTGGCAACAGGAGTGTCCGACAATGGCCCCGTGCAGTCTGGTTGGGGTGTAGGTTCAGAGTCTCGATAAAGGCTTCGAGGAAGGGAGTAGCCGGGTGAGGCGCATCTGTCCGAAAAGTTCGTATCGGCTTGTCCCCCGTTCCCCGGGTGGAGGCGGTCCGTTAGGGGGAAGGTCGTCGAGGGTGGCTCATGCTGAGAGCGGGTGTCTGAGAGGCTCCGGCCGTTTGTTTCCGCGGGGAGGCGTCGCCTTAACTGGTCCACGTGGCGCCTCCATTGTGTTCCGTCGGCCAGGCCGACCCTGAAGGAACAGGGGCCAGTCAGAGCTGTGATGGTTGCGGGAACCCACCGTGGATCCCCGGAGAAAGAGCGGGCCCATACAGGATCCCCTAACTTAAACGCGTGGGAAGGGAGGGCCCCCAGGTTGCTCGGCAGATCCCCTGCGTAAAGTGGATGGAGCCTGTCTAGGGGGGTTCGCAATCTCCTACCCATCAAGAGCTCCGCGGGACTTTTATTAGTCGTTGGGCAGGGTATGGAGTGCTGGCTCAAGAGGTAAGCCGCCACTCTTTCTTGCCAGTCGCCCTGGTCCATGCGGCCCAAAGCTTCTTTGGCTGAGCGAACTGCGCGCTCCGCCCGGCCATTACTAGCTGGGTGATAAGGGGCGGTGGCTGCGTGTCTGATTCCTTGTTCGGCCAGGAATTCTTGGAACGTGGTGGAGGTAAACTGGGGCCCATTATCTGAGACTATCACATCCGGTAACCCATGGGTGGCAAACATCTTACGAAGGGCCCTCACTGTACTCTCTGCTGTGGTGGAGGTCATGATTACCAGCTCCACCCACTTGGAGTAAGCATCGACCACTATCATGAAGTTTCGGCCGTGGAAGGGGCCGGCGAAGTCAATGTGTAAACGGGACCATGGGCCTCTAGGGATTTCCCACTCACGAGGGGCGGCTGTGGGGGGATTCGGCCTAGAGTTTTGGCAGATCCTGCATCGGCCTACGTACTCTGCAATTTCCGAATCTAGCAAGGGCCACCACACATAGCTACGGGCTAGGGCTTTCATTCGCGCTATGCCTGGGTGGTTTTTGTGGAGTGTGGGCAGGATTCGTGCCCGCAGGGCTGTGGGGATCACTACCCTATCCCCCCAGACAAGACAACCCCCGTGAAGGGCGAGTTCGGCTTGTCGTGCTTTAAATGGTCGGAATCCTTCCGCTACCTTCTCCGCGGGCCAACCCCTCAAAACCCATGAAGCTACTTGGGATAGGACGGGGTCAGCCTTTGTGCACGCTGCGACGTCCGCGGCAGAGACGGGGAGGTCGGATTCGGCGATGGACAAAATGGAGAGAGCGGGCACGTGGGCTGTGTCCGTCTCTGGCAAAGGGCAACGGCTCAGGGCATCTGCGTGCCCTAGCTGCTTACCCGGACGGTATAACAGCGTATACGAGTACGCCGTTAGGAACTCCGTCCAGCGTGTCATGCGGGGAGACAGAATGGAGGGGGTTGGCTTGTCGCCTGCCAGTAGCCCCAGGAGCGGCTTGTGATCCGTGACAAGGGTGAAATTCCTACCATAGAGGTAGTCATGGAAACGCTTAATGCCGGACACTGCAGCCAGGGCTTCTTTATCGATTTGGCTATAGTTCCGCTCCGTGGAGGAGAGTGTCCGGGAATAGAAAGCTATGGGGGCCTCTGAGCCGTTCGGGAGGGCATGGCTCAGGACCGCCCCTATACCGTAAGGAGAGGCGTCGCAAGTCAGAACTAGGGGCATCCTATCGCTATATTGGATTAGGACTGCCGACGAGGTCAAAATGTCTTTTATAGCCGCGAACGCGTGCGCTTCACGGCTACCCCATTGCCAGGCCGCTGACCGGTCAAGCAGTCGGTGTAGCGGCTCAGCTAGCGACGCCTTGTGGGGAATAAAAGGGGCGTAGAAATTTAAAAGCCCCAGGAACGCCTGCAATTCCGTCCTAGAGGTGGGTGCCGGTGCGTTTTTGATGGCGGCAACTTTGGAAGGAGTGGGGTGGATGCCTTGGGCATCGATGAGGAATCCCAAGAATTCTACTTTGGGAACAGCAATTTCGCATTTGCTGCGCTTTAGTTTCAGTCCTGCCTCCCTAAAACGTGTGAGAACCTCCCGCAGTATTTTCAGGAGTTCCGAATGGCTGGGGGCTGCGACCAGGACGTCGTCGAAGTAGGGAACGACGCCTGGGAGTCCGTGGAGCAACCGCTCCATAAGGCTCTGAAAAATCCCCGGGGCAACCGAAACGCCGAATTGGAGGCGGCGGCAACGGAAGGCCCCGCGGTGGGTGACGATGGTCTGGGCTGTAGCCGCATCGTCGTCTACGGGAAGCTGCTGGTAGGCCTGTGCCATATCTAGCTTGGCGAAAATGCGGCCTTGCCCTAAGGAGTGGAGTAGGTGTTGCACTACGGGAACCGGATATGGGTTTGCCTGCAGGGCCAAATTGATGGTCGACTTATAGTCGGCACATATTCTCACCGATCCGTCGGGTTTGACCGGGAGGACTATGGGGGTTTCCCAACGGGCGTGATCTACGGGCTCGATTACCCCTTGCTCTATAAGCTTATCAAGTTCGGCGTCTACCTTTGCTCTCAATGCGAAGGGGACCCTGCGTGCCTTCAGCCTAATGGGAGCGACCTGGGGATCGAGGCAGAGGGAAATGGGGGTGCCCTTATAACAGCCCAATTTCCCATCGAACACATCTGCGAACTCATCTAGAACGCTATCTACGGTGAGGGGGACTACCCTGTGCACCCCCTCTATGGTGAGGCCCAAGGCGGGAAACCAATCCAACCCAAGGAGAGCGGGCAGATCGTTCCTGACGATTAGAACTGGGAGTTTCCCCTTAAAGTCTCCGTATTCCACCTGGATGTGGAATATTCCTGCCGTGGGAATCCCATTTCCCTGGTAGTCTAGGAGGGAGACCCCGACGGGGCGCAATTGGTTCTGGGAAACCCCGGGACAAAGGCGGGAAAACAGGGCCCAAGATAGGAGAGAACGGGAAGACCCGGAGTCCACCTCCATTCGACAAGGCTGACCTTCGAGTCGGACGGCGGTGCTGATTTTGCGATCGCCGGCGGGAACGTGGGAAGCCTGGTAGACCACGCAGTCGGCGCTGGAGGGCTGGTAGGTTGAGTGGCAGTCCTCAGCTCGCCTCGCAGGACGTGGCTGTTGGCGGCGCTGCGGTGCCTGGCGCTGGTCGCTGGGCTGCATGAACGATGGGGCTGGCACGAGAGCCCGGCAGACCCTGGCGAGGTGTCCTTCTCCTCGGCAGCGGCGGCAGACGGCGGAACGGAACGGGCAGGATGCGCGGCTGTGGCGGCCGCCGCATCCGCGGCAAGGTGCGTTTGAGACTGGCTGAGCGGGCGTCGGTGGTTGCTGGTGTGGCCTCCGCTTCGGCTGCGTCCTCATTTGTCCGACGGTTTCCTCCTCCTCGTCTTCAGCAGGAGAGAGGTCGTCGACGAGGTTCGTCTGGGTGGAAGGCCCCGCGGCGGTTTGCGCGGGGGGTTTCAGCTGGAGGCGTTCGATGTCGGCCGTGGATTGTTCAGAGAGCTCCGCTGCTCGCGCGGTCTCCACGGCTTGCACCAAGGTGATTTTGTGGTTCCGGAGCATGCGGCTGCGCAAATGCACGTCGCGGACCCCGCATACAAACTGCTCCACGAGGTTCTCCTCCAGGTCTGCAAAATCGCACTGGGCGGCCACTGTGCGCAAAACCTCTAGAAACTGGCTGATGGATTCGTTGGGCTTCTGCACTCGGCGGCGGAAGGTGAAGCGGCGCGCGATCAGAGAGGGTGAGGGAGCGTAGTGGTTCCTCAGCCTGGACATCAGCTCGTCCCACCCAAGTTTGTAGGCTGGCCTCGGGGCGGCCAGGGCTCTCGCAGAGGCGAACATGGAAGGCTCACAGCAGGACAAGAAGAAGCTGCATTTCTCCTCGTCGGTCTGTGCCTGGTTCTTCGATGCGATTAAGTAGCACTCGAAACGCTCCATGAAGCCGTCCCATGATTCTCCGGCGGATCCGAATGGCGCGAAAGGAGGAAGCGCTGATGCCATCGTGGTGTGGAGCCAGAGAGGGGGAGGAAGAGGGCGGAGAAAATTTTGCGTTCGCTGCCGGAGTTCTCAGCCTGAGGATAGCGTTCGTGCTGGTTCAGACACGGTGGCAGCTGGCTTGTTCTTCTCCGTGGTCGCGGGAATCGGAATCCCACCTTCGTCGCCAGTTTTGCATCTTGGAGCGAAGGGAAAGGACGCGACAAACGGATATGCAACAGCAACCTTTATTAAAAACAGAGTAACTATGATTCAACTTGGCGTGGTTCGCGCCAAACATTTATACCTCCGGGTTTGAACGAGGAGCCAATGGGGTGTCGAGTAGCTCGGCCAATCGGGGCGAGGATTGAACCGGCTCCGCCCGGGAACCAATCAGAAAGGAGTCCTTTATTCCCGCGCTTGGATTCCCCGCGCTAGTATTCAATAATACCCAGTTCCTGCAAACGTTCTTCATATGTTTTAGTCTCCAGTCCCTTAATCATCTTTGTTGCTCTTCTCTGCACTCCTTCTAGAGTCTCCACATCTTTTCTACATCGTGGCGACCAAAACTGAATGCAGTATTCCAAGTGTGGCCTTACCAAGGCATTATAAAGTGGTATTAACACTTCACGTGATCTTGATTCTATCCCTCTATTTATGCAGCCTAGAACTGTGTTGGCTTTTTTTGGCAGCTGCTGCACATGGCTGGCTCATATTTAAAGGGTTGTCCACTAGGACTCGAAGATCCCTTTTACAGTTACTACTGTTGAGCAAGGTACCACCTATACGGTACCTGTGCATTTTGTTTTTGTTGCCTAAATCTAGAACCTTATTCTTTTCACCATTGAATTTCATTTTATTAGATAGTGCCCAATGCTCAAGATCCTTCTGTATCTTAAGCCTAACCTCTGGAGTGTTGGCTATTCCTGCCAGCTTGGTGTCATCTGCAAATTTAATGAGTTCTCCATTTATTCCCTCATCCAAATCATTGATGAAAATGTTGAAGAGTACTGGGTCCAAAACAGAACCTTGGGGTACTCCACTGCATACTTCCCTCCATGAAGATGCAGTTCCATTGAGGACTACACATTGAGTGCGGTTGGTCAGCCAATTACAAATCCATCTGGTGGTGATGCTGTCTAACCCAAATTCTTCTACTTTATCTAGTAGTAGGTTATAGTCTACCTTATCAAATGCCTTACTGAAATCCAAGTAAACTATATCCATGGCATTCCTCTGGTCCACTAATTTTGTCACATTATCAAAGAATGCAATAAGATTAGTCTGACAGATGTAAAACATGAGTTAAATAGTTCTGCTTTCTCCCTGTTTCTTGTCACCTTCTTGCCACTTTCTCCAAGCAATGGACCAATTGTTTCCTTAACTTTTTTTCTTGCTTTTAACATGTTGGAAGAAGCTTTTTTGTTTTTTTTTTTACTTTTGTGGCAAGCCTTTGTTCATTGTGAGACTTAGCTTTCCTCACTTCATCTTTACATGCCCGGGCTATTTGCTGATATTCTACCTTAGTTCTGTCCCCCCCCCACCCCAATGTTCCCTCCAATTTTTTTTCAGTGTGTGTGAAAAGTATAGTATTTGAGCAGCACATTTTCATGCCTGAGCACCTGAATTTTTTTCACAGATGTTTCACAGAGCAATTGATTTATAGGATCCAAATTGGAATGGAGAAAAATGATTTTGTGCGTGCGTGTGTGTGTGTGTGTGTGTGTGTGAGAGTGTGTGTGTGTGTTTGAGTGAGCGAGGGATCCAGTAAGGGAACTGCGCCTATTTAGGAAAGAAGGTAAATTATTGCAAACATGATCAATTGAAGATAAGTATGGGGACAGGTTGGGCAGCAGAGAGAAAGTGATAAAAGAGTGGGAGAGAGGAAGAAAAAAAGAGGGAAGAGAGACAGAAAGAGACAGAGAAGGACAGAGAAAGTGACAGAAGAGTGGGAAAGAAGGAGAGAGAAAGAGAGACAAAGAGAAAGAGAGTGAAAGAGACAGAAAGAGACAAAGATGAGAGAGAAGGGAGAAGGAGAAAGTGACAGAAGAATGGAAAACAGGGGGAGAGAAAGAAAAGAGAGACAAAGAGAAAGAGGATGAGAGAGACAGAGAGAGAAGAGAGGAAGAGGAAAGAGTAAGAGAGAACATCTCATTTCAACCCTGAGGTGCAAATATTCTCTTTGATTGGTAATTTTATTTGTCCATTTACTATCCAATACTCTCATTTCTCCTTAAATTCATCAAGAATTCCCTTCTTTTTATTGAATTTATCACAATACCATGAGAACAACTTTTTCAGCATAGCTTTACAGCTATTTAAAATATATAGTAATTTAGGTCAGGTTTTCAGAACATTAGTCTATTTATAAGTCACTAAGTGCAAAGAAACAGATTCAGAAAGTTGGCTTCCCTTTTTGTAATTGCCTATTGCCTGCTTAATTTTCTACCTACATTTTTGATAACTGATATTCACGTTGACCCAAAAAACCCATCGTAGAAAGAAACGCTCCCTCTGAACTTTGTTGGGTTTCCATGGAATGAAGTTTGATCTTTTTCTCAACCATACAGTAGCATATTCTTTCTAAGGAGGATATAATCAAGATAGTCCATAATTGCCTATCAATCTAACAGTATGGCGATTGACAATCTCTTTATATTTCAACTCTAACTCTTTCAGTCTTAAAGGTTTGGTGAGGAGAAATCCAAAAATTCTTTTAAAGAGGAAAAAAATGCTTGCACAATTGCACCCATTGAGACATGCATATATACACAACACACAGAGAAACAAACTTAACAAAGTGCTAAGTCTGCCCACCAACTAACTAACTCTCTCTCTCTTTCTCTCTCTTAAAGAGAGGGAGAGAGGGAGAGGGAGAGAGAGAGAGAAAGAGAGAGAGAAAGAGAGAGAGAATCCCTCCTTCCTTCAGCCCAACACTTTTGCTGGCATCCCAGACGGATGAAAGGCACTGCAGAGGGTCTCCTTGAGTCTAGGGCAGCAAGTCATTCGATGGGAAAGTTGCCTCTTGGAAGGAATGACCCGGATTGGCTCTCGCTTCATCTCTCCTGCTTTGTCTCTCCTGCCTCTTTGCTTCTCCGTTCAGTCTTTGGGTCGAAAGTGGAAGCTCACGCTCTCTCCTCCTCCTCCTCCCTCCCTTCCCCTCTCTCTCTCAAATAGCAAATCCGAGCAGCCGCTGCTGGGAGCCGGTCCCATGCCTTCTCCCAACCCCACACCCCTTCTCTCAGCTACTTCCTGCCGTGACTGCTGTCTCCAGGCTGGCTCTCCCCTCCTATTATCCTGGAAAGTGTCTCACAAAAACCACTGGGCAGCAGTTGGAAACTGCTGCGCGGTGTTTTGTTGCCATGTGCGCGGCCGCTCACCCGCACACCTTAGAGGGAACAGTGCCTCTGAGACCTCTGTATTGCACAGGATTACTTGGGCCACACAGAGAGAAAATGGAAGAAGCGAAAACTCCTGTTTGCCTGGGAAGATGTGTGTTTTCTCTCTTCCCCTTTCTTCTCCCTCCCTCATCAACCCCTGCCACAACCTGGACAGGCAGAAAGGAAGCAGGCAGAGAGGAGAAAGGCCTCTTGCTCTTCCCTGGAGGATCCTGGGTCAACCCAAAGATGTTTTTTTTTCCAAAAGACAAATGGACTTTCTTTTTCCTTGAAACTGTTTCACTTCTCATCCAAGAAGCTTCTTCAGTTCTCATCTCTTGGATGAGAAGAGAAATGTTTTCAAGGGAAAAAAAACAAGAAAATCCAGTTGCCTTTTGAAAAAAAACACCTTTAGGACCACCTAAGTTGATTGAGCATCTCCACAAGGTTAACACGGTCCAAAGGAACCCTCAGTGGACTCTGGATGTCCTGTTTCTGGAAGGAAGGAGGGGAAAGGAGGAGGTAGAGGCCCAGGGTGGAATTTCCCCAAACCCCTGGAAGAAGCCCCTCCCCACTGAAGTTAACTTCCACAAAGTTGCTAAACAGGGCTCTTCTCAGAAGCTCTTATGATCAACATCTGCACCACCTCTCCATCCATTGCCCTTTCATCCTTTTTTAGAAGCCTCTCTTGGTGGTTTCAGGCTCTGAGGTTGGTGCAGCACTAACAGATGTGGAATTGAGCAGGTGTGGAAGTCAAGGGAAAAGAAGGACAATATCCCAGACAGTGCATGAAGCAAAACACAAGGAAATGCCCCTCACTCCTCCCCACCATCCCCACCCCATTTTGGGGAAAGTAAATCTACCAAATAAAATATTATTGTTGCCGATGTCAGGACCTTTCCATTCCTTGGGACTCTTCCAATCTCCAAGCACAGGGATTGCTGTTGAGGGAGAAGAAGCAGTGGGGCAGAGTGATGCTTTAGTAAAAAGGCAAAGATTCCCCTCGCATATATGTGCTAGTTGTTCCTGACTCTAGAGGGCGGTGCTCATCTCTGTTTCAAAGCTGAAGAGCCAGTGTTGGCCGAAGACGTCTCCGCAGTCATGTGGCTAGCATGACTAGATGCCAAAGGCACACGGAACGCTGTTAGTTTCCCACCAAAGTTGGTTCCTATTTGTCTACTTGCAATTTTTACCTACTTTCGAAGTGGTAGGTTGGCAGAAATTGGGACAAGTAACAGGAGCTCACTCCGTTACACGGCATTAGGGATTCGAACCACTGAATTTCCGATCTTTCTGGTTGACAAGCTCTATGTCATCCTTCTTTAGGAGCCTCTGTTGGTGGTTTCAGGCTCTGAGGTTGGTGCAACACCAACAGATGTGGAATTGTGGAGGTGTGTAAGTCATGGGAAAAGAAGGACAATGGCCCAGACAGTGCATGAAGCAAAGCACAGGAAAATGTCCCATCCCCACACCCCCACCCTTTTATTGTTCCTGATGCCAGGACCTTTCCATTCCTTGGGGATCTTTCAACCTCCAAGCACAGGGATTGCTGTTGAGGGAGGAGAAGTGGTGGGGCAGAGAGATGCTTTGTAGATGGTGACAAAATCTCAGAACAGCACCATGGAGAACATCCTTCCTGGAGGTCCTCTACCTGTTTTCCATAGAAACCAAACCGGAGGAGTAAAGCAATGAAACAGGCAGGAAAACATCTCCCATAAATCAACAGAGTGGAGAAATGTAGGAATGCCCGATGCCAAGAAAGGAAAACAGTTTCCATTGTTCATTTGTAAGACTGCTCTAATATTAAAAAGTTATATCTCTATATGTCAATCAAATTGATTCCACACATGTAAGAGCTCCCCAACATGCAGAAATCACAGGGGCTCCACAGAATTAACATCCAGGAGTTATAAGGGGCAGTGATTTCTCATAGTGGAAATGCATTTATTGTTGGGGGGGGGAATTGATCTGGGATTCTTTAACTATCCTGCCTGCATTGGAGATAAGAACTTCAGATCTAGTGGTTGGGTGTTCCTGGGCTTGGACATGTGACCTGGGGGCATCTATCTGGTCTCAGAGGGGCTCTTTTTCCTCTTGGCATGAGGGGGAAGGATATGAGAGGGGGAAATTATCTCCCGGGGGGGGGGGTGTCTAGTTGGGGAAGCAGAGAGAGACTTACAAATCTTTGGCTGGAACAGGAGGGTCAGCAGGGACCCCTCAGTTCAGCCACTTCTTCCTCATTTCGCTGCTTCCGATTCTTATTGCTCTCCTGCAAGTTGGAGAAGGTTGGATTCTTTTTCTCCAGATGCTGTGAAGCCCCTTTAAAATGACCCTCCCTTCCCACCGATAGTAAGTTCTCCACACCTCTTTGTTAGCCTCCTTCTTTAACAGCTTCTCTTGAAATAAGTGAACTTCTTTAACTGAAACCTCCCTTCCTCGGGAAACTGGTTTTCCACAAATTCTTTTGTCCAATACTCCAGAAACATTAATTGGTGTGTAAAGGCTTTTTGCCCTGTTTTTGTACCATAAAAACTCCGAGGCTACCTGGGGGAAACTGGGAGTTCTTTTCCCTGGCATGAAAGCCCAATAACCACACCCAACAGGTGGAATAGAGAAACAGTTTTATTTACTTTTATTTAAGGAGCAAGTTCCAGAATGGGACAGCCCTGCTCCATAGTGGCCCCCCTTTTATACAGTTTTGAGAAGCACACAGTATCATGAACCAGTGATAAACACACACATGTCGATACCCCAATCATTCAGAACAATGTCATACATACTCTAGTGCACATCTTCGTAGTAACAGCCAAAGTTTGGCTAAAGTTTACAAGGAATGGGAGACCTTCACCTGATCAGTAACATTCTCAACATTTCTAAGCCATTTAGTAACAGCATCTTGTCCTTCAGTACTGCTATCTCTAGTTGCTAAATAATAAACAATAACTATATCAATATATGCATGAAAGTCAGTCTCTCAATACATAAATTAAAAAAACATTAAGCTCAGCTATCCCAGATCAACCAGTGGATAACCAGAGCAATAGGTGCCAGGCATAATAGCCACAGAGACCATTGTGTCCAAAACAATAAGGAATGCATCAATAGATGTATAGAAAATGGTCTCTCAGTGCATATATTAAAATACAGTAAAAAGTTGCTATCCCCAAACTCCCCCTTTTGAGGGTGACCCAGAGGGAAGACCTTCAGGGCCACCTACCTTCCGAGCAGATCTGAAAGTCAGGCTTGGAAAGCAACCATGAGGCTCAGCAGCCTCATAAAACATTTCACATTACTGGCCACAAAAAGACATCAGTGGGAGGAGGAATTAAGAGGGTGTCCAATCACTAATAAATATAATATAATCACAAATCATCATCATAAATGTAAACAACCAATAATAATAAAAAGGTTTTTTCAAAAGCACTTATTGGCACTGAAAACAGAAGTGCGGCTCCTTCTGAAATTCCTACATACTGGACAGGGGTGAAATTCAGCAGTTTCTGACAGGTTTTGGAGAACCCCGTAGCCGAAATTTAGAGTAGTTTGGAGAACCTGCAGATACCACCTCTGGATGGGCCCAGAATGGGGAGGCAATGGGGATTTTTGCAGTATTCTTCCCCTGCTACGCCCACGGAACCTGTAGTAAAATAATTTGCATTTCACCACTGATAATGGAATAGGGAGGGGAGCTGACCATCCTCACTGCCTCTCTTCCTCCTGATTTGCAGGTGGCCTGAAGAGACAACATTGGCATTTTTATTTTTTTGGCATCAGTTGCTTCCTTTCTCCACTGGGCAGCATTGAAACAGGGCCTTGGGGAGCCCTCTGGGGCCTCCACCCTCCATAGGTGGTGTTGTGCTGCAGAGGGAGAAAATGGAGGAAGTCAGGCACCCTGGTTTGTATGGGGGAAACCTTTCCTCTCCCCCTCCTTGGCTCCTCCCCCCCAAAGCAATCCCCAGTAGGCAAAGCATCCATACTGGAGAAAGGCTTGCAATTCTCACCCACAGAGACAGCCCCTCCCTGGAGAGAGGAATTCTCGGTGAGGGATCCTCTCTTTTCCCCTTTTGAGTTCCTTTCCTGTTACAACCCCCCCCCCCCAGTTCATCTTCATCAAGGAGGCTTATTTCTTGGGATACACCCCCACCCCATGTTTCTCCAGCCCCCAATCTCTTTCCCTCCCTCCCCTCCTCCTTGGAGAGACATCCCTCATTTTCTCAAGGGGCCCCAACTCTTCCTTTGGGCTCCTTCCCTGCCCCACACTCTTCCCTCAGAGCTGGAGGGCTGGAGAAGCTGAGCTGGGTTGGATCTTCCCTGCAGAGCAGCTGATCAGAGGGTGCCAGGCAGGAGGGGATGAGCCCCAAAGGGACCCCAGGCAGCCCCCCATCTCTCCATGGCTGTCTTGGAAAGACCTTTCCCCACCCCAACAAGCCAGGTGGTCTTTTCCTCCAGGTAATTTTCCAAGCCTGGAATTCGGTCTCTTAAATGGGCTTTCGCAACAGCCAGGCTCACCCAGGTTGGAGCGTCAGCTATGACTGAGTCTCATCTTTTCTGCCATAAATTGGGGGAGGAAGAACCATTTCTAATGAAATGTGATCAGGGCAAGTTGTCACCTCTGGATGGAAACATCCCTTGCATCTTCGCCACTGGCCTGAGAGAAGTCAAAAAGAAAAGTCAGCTAGTTTATTTCCTGGGCAAGAGAGAAAGAGAGAGGGGAGGGAGGGAGGGAAGAGGGAGAGAGAGAGAGGGGTGGGAGGGAGAGAGGGAAGAGGGAGAGAGAGTGGGGGAGGGAGAGATCAAATATATATCAAATTAATCAAATCTCTGTCATAATAAATGTAGGTATATGAATATATTTGTATTTATTTATTTGTTTGTTTTGTCATGTAATGTATATTGGAGGTGGCAACCGACCATTTGAGAGTTGCATGCAATGAAATTTCATTTTAATGTATGCCAATCCAATTAGTGTGCATTTAAAGTGACAATGAAGTTATTCTCAGTCTAAATCAGATATCCCTTCCCTTCTCAACTTCCCACACCCACCCTCCTCCTCCTCGTGTCTCTTGCTCTGCGTTGCAGCTGACCAAGCATTGGCTTCTCCCTCCCCCAAGACCTTTGACCTCAAGTGGGACTGCGAACAGGGACAGAGGACATGGGTCCTTCCTTCCATGGTCCCCACCTTCCCTCAGAGCTTCCCTGAAGGGCCTCCTTGCCAAATGAAGTGGCACATGGATCTTCTCCAGGGCCAGGATTATGGATTTTCTGTTGGGTCCCAGATCATTTAAGGGACTTTTCTTGGACACCTGTGAAGGGCTGTCTTCTAAAATAAAGGAAGGTCATGGAACACACTTGAAAATAAATCAGGGAGATTGTAATTGTGGGGTCTGTCTGGCAAGAACAAAGAATGTTTATCAATAGGAAATATGTAAGTGTAAAGCTTGTAGCAATTATGGGTAGTTAGAAAGTTGATAAAAGTAACAAGAATTAGACAACTTGCAGTCCTTAGCTGAACATTAGGAATAGAGAATAGAGATGGGCGGCAGCAAATGAAATGTGTATTAGATAACTCCTGGGGCATTCATTAGCCAAGGCTTAGGAACAGGAGCAAGTAGAGACCAATAGAACAAATTGTAGAATTATTACAAAAATTAGATGATATTTCTTATTATCTCGCCTTGTCCCGTCTTCTCCTTTAGTGAAAATGTATAAAACTTATTTAATTCTTTGTTCTTGGTCCAGCCAGGAACCCTTTTCCTTGGAGTTGTCCAATAAAAAGCAATCACAAAACCTGCACCTTGTGCCTGGCATCCATGATTGGTTTAGGCACCAGGCTCAGACCCAAATTGGGGACAACACCTGAAACTTGATTCTTGCCACTCTGCCCACTCAGGCCAAAGAGGCTTCCTCCCAGACAAGAGGAAGAAGAAACATTGTGAGCTTTCCAGGAAATGGAAAAATGGCTTCATAGTTTCTTCTTCCTTTCTGACTCCTGTTCCAAATGCTGTTTGTGGGGAAGGGCCTTGTGTCGATTGTGACTGAAACTCTCTCGGGGAGGCCCTGCCAAACACGCTCTTAGGATGGGGGTCAGTAGATGTGTTTGTTTCACTTACATAATGGGAAGAGAATCCCAAGTGCCAAGACCACGGCGGCCACAATTCCCACAGGAATCCCCCATGTTGTAGCTAAAGAAGGAGAAAGATGGTTCTGATTAGAGAGATGCTGAGTTCACTGAAGTGGAGATGCTGAGCAATGGAAGCATTTCCCTCCAAGCAGTGCCCCTCCCCTCCAAGGCTATAGAGGAAAGAGAGAAGGGCAGAAGGAAAAGCCACAACCAATCATTTCATATATCATAATTTCTGCACACCTTTGCTGTTAGGTTACCACTTCCAACACCCCTGAAAGAAATCCCTTCTCACATATTGCTAAATACAGGACTATATTTTCTTCTCTCCACCTGAAAGGATGAAATGATGCAGCAGAAAATTTGCCTATTGATGTAACATTTACTTCTATGCAAAGTTTTCTTCTGCAATCACAACTCCATTAGCCTCTCGCTCTTCTGGTTGTACTTCCGGCGCCTTTGGCAGCGAACACCATGAAACCCCTGGCCCAGTTCCGAGCTCTCTCCGTCTGATGGCTCAAATCGAGCCATAGCCACTCTGGAGGAGTGGTGAAGTAAAGGGGGACTTCCATGCAGGTTGAGGAGAGCGAAAAGGCCTTGAAGGGCAGAAGCAAGAGCTTTCACCAATCATCTCATCTATCATCTCATACATCATCATATATCCTATCTTCATGCCTTTGCTATTACGTTACCACTTCCAGTTCCTCTGACAGAAATCACTTCTCTTGTATCACTAAATGCAGGAGTATTTTTCCTGCTCTCAACCTGAAAACATGAGGGGGTGCAGAGAAAACAACCTCCCTTCGTAGCATTTCAAACATTGTTGAAAAATCTACTTCTACATGTCACAACCTCTCGGCCTCTCACCTGTTTCCTCCTTCAAGGGCAAGATCAGGGGCTCCTGCAAGCCCTCGTGCTCCACCTGACACCGAAAACAGTTCCTGTCCTTGGGGTCGATCTCAATGCTGAGCCAGAGATAATAGGTCCCATCTGAGTTGGGGGCCACATTCCTATGGAGGGTCTCATACTGGCAGACCTCTCTGTCCCTCCTCCAGATGGCCTGGATCTCCTTGGTGTAGAAGCCAAAGGCCTGGCAGATGAGGACCTCCAGGCTGCCATTCACCACCTTGTGAGTTACCTTCCCCACTGGGGCCTCTGCAGAAACATCAAAATGGGAGTTCTTGGGATTTGGAGAGTTTCTGCCAAGAGGATTGAAATAGCAGGATCTCATCTGGCCATCCTCTCCCTCTGCCTCCTCTCCTCGCCCGAACTGTGGAAGCCTCCAAGATGGGGCATTGATGCTGTTTAGGATTATTTTTGAAAGGGATATACAGAACCTGGGGTAAAACTTTCACTCTGACCAACATAAATCCCAATTTGGGGATTAATTCAAATTGAATTTAATTAATGGAGCTATTTCAGAAGGAAATCAGGAACAGACTGATCATTTCCTCCTGACCCAAAGATTCGGTTTTTTCTGCTTTGCAAGGTTTTCTCAGGGAAATAGAAAGAGACCTTCAGGATTGGCCACAGTGAGAACAAAAACCCAGCATGGACAACAGGAGTAGAGCATAGTAACTGCCAAGAAGATTTGGAAGGCACAGAAAGGATTGTTTAACAATCGGGTTGGTAGACTTTTTTCTTCTTGCTCTTCCTTCTGCTGTTTTGTTTTTCCCAAAGAATAGCTGAACTTACAAGTATTTGATATTTATTTGCCTTGGAACTTGGAATGATGCCAGAGACAGTAGAGAGAGGACTGTTTTGGAACCGTTAGAGCATCCTTTACTTCTCTTTTTTGCTGGAATTGTTGACACTAACAGTGATACTGAGGAGAGGGTGACACCTAGTGGATTATAAATTTGAAGTCTGATGCAAGAAAACCAACGGTGGCATACAGACACACACAGAGAGAGAAACTAATTACTAGAATTGAATACCTGTATAACCGATACAATTGAGAGACATCTATTTATATAAGATAACAGTGTGATATATACATTTATGATATATTAATTAAGGATCAAAAACAGAATAGAATACTACATAGGAATGTTTAGATATTGAAACATGATATTAAGGAAGGTTAATTATTGTTAAATATTGAGATATACAATTATCTATACCATTGATATTGCTGATAAAGTAGAAGTAAAGTAGAATTTATATGCAATTGTGGACAAGGATAAATAGGGGGATAAAAATGGCAACTTCAGTAAAGATAGTGAAAATAGCAATAGCAATAGCAGTGGACTTATATACCGCTTCATAGGGCTTTCAGCCCTCTCTAAGCGGTTTACAGAGAGTCAGCATATTGTCCCCAACAATCTGGGTCCTCATTTTACCCACCTCGGAAGGATGGAAGGCTGAGTCAACCCTGAGCCGGTGAGATTTGAACCGCTGAACTGCTGATCTAGCAGTAGCCTGCAGTGCTGCATTTAACCACTGCGCCACCTTGGCTCCGAAAAAAACTACACCCAATATGATTTCAGCAACACCTCCCTCCTCAAATCAAAGATCATTTGAGAGAGCATTGGGGCTGGAGAAAGGTGGAATGATGGCAGGAACAACAGGACCAGCACCAACAATGCAGAGTATGCAATTGATGCTCCAGATGATACAAGAGATATTGACGAAAAGCCAAGAAGTGACAACTACAAATCATGAAGAGACAAGCAGGAATCATGAAGAAATGAAAAATGAAATGGGAGAATTGAAAGGAACTATCAAAAATGTGGATGACAAAATTGAAAGGATACAGAATGCCTTAGCAATCAATGAACAGAAAATCCAGAACATCGAAATAAAATTAGAACAAACAGATCAGAAGATGAAAAAAATGGAGCTTGAATATAAACAAGTTACTAAAGAATTAGAGCTATCAATAATCCGACTTGAAAATGAAAGAGCTGCAGTCTACCTAAGATTCTAAAACATACCGGAAGAGAAGGAGGAAGACCTGAAAGGAAAAATGATTGAAATCTTCACTGAAATTTTACTGAGAAAAGAATAAGAGTTGAGAGGGGACATCGATGAAGCTTACCGTGTGCATACTATTTATGCCAGAAGACATAGACTCCCGAGAGAAGTACATAAGATTTGCTAACAAAACAACAAGAGATGAAGTGTAAAAAAACCCAGAGAAGGGACGATTACATTACAGGGAAAAGAGTTGATCACGCTTAAACAGATTCCACGGAGAATTCGGGAACAACATAGGCTATACCAATTTTTAACAAATCAGTTAAATAAAAACAGAATAATGTACAGATGGTTGGTACCAGAAGGGGTACTGGTATCTTGGCAAGGAAAAAGATATGATAGAGAATATAGAAGAAGCGCAGAAATTCTATGAAGAATACTGCAAAGGGGAAGAAGAACAAGGAAGTAAAGAGAAACTAGAAAGTAGAAGTCAAGAGGAAGAAACATCAGGAGACAAGGAAAGCAACAGGAGAAAAGAACAGAGGCAAGAAAGAGAGAGAGCAGAAAAGGAAAGCACGAGAGGGAAAAGTCAGATAAAAACCAGAAGTAACAAAAAACACCCCATCTAAAGATGGATCAGGCAATAACAATTATTTCAATAAACTTGAATGGACTGAATGCACCAAAAAAAAGAGCACAGATGTTTAAGAAACTTAAGAAATTGAAAGTAGATATAACCTGTATACAGGAAGTGCATATTAAAAGGGAACATAGGAACTTACTAGAAAACAAAAAACTAGGGAAATTATATATAGCATTGGCAGATTAAAAAAAGAGGAATAGCAATCTATATAAAGGAAAAAATAAACTCCAAAGAAGTCTACTCTGATGAAGAAGGCAGAATGCTAATGATTGAATTAGAGACAACAGAAAAACCGATATTATTAATAGTCATATATGCACCAAATCAGAAACAAGAGGAATTTTATAGGAAATCACACAGCAAAATAAACGAATTAGAATATGAAAACATTTGCTTAATTGGGGATTATAATGCAATAGTGGATAAAAAATGGACTATGAAAGCAAAAAGAAAAATAAAACAAAAAAAAATACATTACCCAAATCCTTTTTTGAGATGGCAATGGAATATAAACTACATGATATTTGGAGAGAAAGGCACAAAACAAGAAAGCAATATACCTTTTATTCGAACCCCCATCAGTCCCTATCAAGAATTGACATGGCTTGGATCTCATCTGGTCTATGTAATCAATTAGACGAAATTGAAATAGAAGCAAATGACTGGGAAGATCATAATCCAATAAAATTAAGATGGAAAGGTCAAAGAAGAAGAAAAAGATGGATGATGAATTCAAATATTGTAAATGAAATAGAATACACTCAAATGCTGGAGAAAGAATTAAAACTATTTTTTAGAATAAATAAAAGAGAAGACACCTCAATTCAAAATCTCTGGGATACTATGAAAGCATACACAAGAGGCCTTACGATTGCCTACATGGCGAGGAAAATTAGAAAACAAAAAGAGCAACAAGTAGGCATGCAAAAAGAACTTAGGGAAACCGAAGACGAACTACAGAAAGATCCAAAGAATAAAACTAAAAAAGAAAAAATAGAGATGATAAAACATAAGATCAACTTAATAACTCAAAAGGAATTAGCACAGAAAATTAAAGCAGTCAGACAGAATTACTTTGAACAAGCCAACAACCCGGGACGATGGCTGGCATACAGATTGAAGAACGAAAGAGAAAAAAGGATAATATGTCAATTAAAAGATGAGGGAAGAATTCACTACAAAGCGGAAGAAAAGAAGCATATTATTCATAAATACTTCGCAAAACTATACGCACAAGATAGTATGGTGGAAATAAAAATAAAACAATATTTAAACCCAGAAAAGATAACACCAATATCAAAAGAACAAAGGGAGGCGATAAACAGGCCAATAACATTAGCCGAAATGGAATTACTCCTGAAAAACCAGAAAAATAATAAAACCCCAGGACCAGACAGAATACGGGCGGACCTATACAAATATAATAAAATAATATTGGAAGAGCTAGGAGTGGAAATGTTTAATGAAGTTTTAGGAAAAGCCAAGATACCTGAATCATGGACAGAAGCAATAATATCACTAATCCCAAAAGAAGAAACCAATCTACAAGAAATTCAAAATTACAGATCAATTTCATTATTAAACTCCAATTATAAAATATTTGCAGCAATTATGGCAGGAAGAATTAAACAGGTTTTAAATGAATGAATACATCCAGACCAAAATGGATTTTTACCCCACAGACATATTAAAAATCATTCTAGACATAATAGAGTATTACGAGCCGCATCCAGAAAAGCAAATGGTACTGGTTTTCCTTGATGCACAAAAGCATTTGACAACATAATCTGGAAATTTATAATAACACTATTGGATGAGATGAAATTTGGAGAAAAATTTATAAAAATGATAGAAGGTTTTTATAACACTCAGACAGCCAAAGTTCTGATGAATGGAGATCTAACAGAAAAGATTGAAATAAAAAAGGAGTCAGACAGGGATGCCCCCTCTCTCCTTTGCTGTTTATATTGACTTTGGAAATTTTACTAAATGAAATTTGGAAAGACCAGGGAATAAAAGGTTTAAGACTCAAAAATGAAGACTATAAGGCCCAAGCCTATGCCGATGACTTAGTATTTGTTCTAGAGGACCCATTAGAATCTAGCTTGAAATTAATTCAAAAATTAGAAGAATATGGTGAAGTGGCAGGACTAAAGATCAATAAAGACAAAACAAAAATGATAACCAAGAACATGACAAAAAAGCAAGAAGAGGAACTGGAAGTAGCAACCAGAATGCAAATAACTAAGAAAATGAAATACTTGGGGATCTGGGTGTCGGCAAAATGTTCCACAATTAAAGATGATAATCATAATAAATTAATGATACAAATAAAGAAAGATTTAGAAAATTGGAAAAATATTCAGTTATCACTCATGGGACATATAGCAATAATTAAAATGAATATCTTACCAGAATCCTATTCCTGTTGCAAGCCGCACCTATTAATCCAGGTAAAAAATTCTTTCAAGAATTAAATAAAATAACTACTAGGTTCATTTGGCAGGGACGAAAACCGAGGATTAAACTAAAGTCAATGCAAGACAGCAAGGAGAGGGGAGGCTTAGCATTACCAAATTGGGATTTATATGCATCAGCAGTAACAATAACATTGGTGAAGGACTGGGTAGAGCTAAATAATAAAATCATTTTGACCTTAGAAGGCCATGATTTGCAAGCAGGCTGGCATACATTCCTATGGGATGATAAAAATAAAACACACAAATACTTTCAAAATCATTTAATCAGAAGAGCGTTATTGCAAAAATGGCTCAAAATCAAAAAAATCCACTATGTGAAAATCCCAAATTGGCTATCACTGACAGAAAGGATGACTCACCCAAATTTTACAGATTTGAACAAAATTCTAAGATACAGAGAATTAATAGATAGACAGGGAAATTTAAAAACAATTGAAGAATTGGCAGATCAGAACATGAAAGTTGACTGGCTAACTTACCTCCAAATCAAAACTAAATACAATAAAGATACTAAATTACATGACATTGAAACAGAACCACACAAATTGGATAAAATTATTCAAAGCCCAGATAGAAAGATCATAGGGAGAATATATAAATTCCTCCTGAAGTATAAAATGGAAGAGGAAATTGTGAAAGAACAAATGATAAAATGGGCACAGAACTTTGGCTATAATATTAAATTAGACAAATGGGAAAAATTTCCATACAAGGAAAACCAGTACAAAATGTTTTACAGATGGCACCTGGCACCAACAAGGTTAGCTAAAATCTTAACAAATACCTCCACAAAATGCTGGAAATGCAAATCAATACACAGAACATATTACCATTTATGGTGGACCTGTGAGGAGGCTAAATTTTTTTGGAAAAGGATTAAAAATTGGCTGGAGGAAATAATAGGGACTAAAATAGAATGGAAACCTGAAGTTTTTTTAATTAGGAATTATGTCTGTGAAATACAAAAAAGAAATTCAGTATTTAATACTATATATAATTACGGCAGCAAGGATTGCCTTTGCCCAGAAATGGAAAAACAAATTAATCCCAAGCAAAGATAAGAAAGGTTATGGACTGTGCTGAAATGGATAAACTAACTAAAGAAATCCAGGGAAAGGAAGAATCAGAATTCTACCAGATATGGGATAAATGGTATAGGTGGATGGAGGAAAGAAGCAAAAATCAATGAAAAAATACAACAAAACTCAAAAATAATAGTTATGAGTAAAATAAGAGGGTTAAGAATGGTGAAATCCAAATGAAATAAAATAGAAGGGGAAATAATATAAGGTGAGTGGTATCGATTGATGATTGTTATTATAAAGAACAGGAAGTTCCTGTTCGTATTGTATTGTATAAATGTGGTGTACATCTAATTTTTGTGTATGTGTATTTTACATGTTTGTTAATAAAAATCTTTTAAAAAAAGAAAAGAAAAGAAAGAGACCTTCAGGATTAACTTCTTGCCCAGTTAGTTTGGTTTTCTTTGAAGTCCTCGTTTTGAGGGCCAGTGAAGATTATTTTCCTTCTGTAATGAGGGATGTAGGGTGTTTCCTGACTTTTTTCTTTCAATAGTTTAAAAGGTGGTTTAGGGTAATATGGGGAGGGCGGAGCCGACAGAAACCTGCTCATTGGACACTCCCTTTCACCACTCACCTCTCCTCTGCAGAGTCTTGTTCTTGTAGGAGAGGTATCTCTGCAGCCACTCAATACAGATCTCCTCCAGGAAGACTTTATTGCTCTTGGACCATCCTGGATCCTCATCCCACTTCTCCTTGACCTTCTGGGCCTGGGGATGAGGAGCTGCCACCCATCTGAGGGTATCCTTGTCAAAGCTGATGAAGTCCATCCCATCATAGCCGTAGTGCAAAAACCCACCTTTGCTCCCGTCTTCCCTGAGCTCACAGCCCAAAGCCACCTGCCATGTGTGAAGCCCTGAAAGAGAATCGGAGGGGGTGCAAATGGAATGGGTCCATTCCTCTCTCTAGTCTACAATCTAGACAGCATTATACTCTATCCCTCATTCCCACCTGGGGAGGAAAACATGATTTTTCCTTCCCCACTTTATCACACAGGGAGAAATATCTTCTACTTCAGTCAACCCTTTTTGGCTGGGGTCAGGCCTTGAAGAATTTCTAGGTGGGATAGATAATTGTGGGTCAGGGGGTGGAGAGTAGAGTGTCTTTCCTTTTCAGGAAAGAAAATCTCACTATTTTGCCTCCGGCATGCATTGCTGGCCAAAGATGTCCCTGGTTCTGCTCACCTCCAGCACGGCGGTCCAGTTTTGATAACTTCTCCAGGTGAGCCCTGAAGATCCATTCAGGGACCAGAAATGACTCATTCTCAGCCTCCTCCATCCAGGGCACCAGAGGCTCCACCTTACTGGTGAGGATGTCAAAGCGAGTGATGGGCTGGTCATCCAAGTAGCCCCTAATGAAGGATGGAGGAAGCCCCTGGCTGGGCTCTGAGGGCTGCAGGTAGAAGTAGCACAGGGAGTGTAAGAGGGAGCCTGGAGGGGAAGAGAGGAGAAGGGGAGAATGAGGGGGGTCTGCACTGCAGCTCCATCCCCTCCAACATTTTATTGTCACCCAGCTGCCCTCTTTCTGCTCTGCTTGGGAAGGTATCTGCCTTCCAAGCTAAGGAAGAAGCCCCAGCATCCCTTTGCTGACCTTACAAACATGTGTGCAGACCCACCTCTGGTTAAGGTAGGTACCCCTGTAGCTTCTCTGGGCCCCCAAGATTCCCAGCCAACTGCTTGTGAGCCTGACTCAGATCGGAATCGGAATCTCCCTAGCCAACCACACGGGGAGGGACACCGCAAGCACACACGGGAGGACTGACCTGGAGCTTCCTTGTTAGAGACCTGACTGCTTTCAAGAGAGGCAGACCAGCCCCTCACAGCCAAAGGCCCGGGGGTCTGGGCGAATTGACAGGGGTGAGGGGCAGAGGGGCATTCATTGGCCATGAAAGGGCCAGCGCAGGAGGAAAGCTGGCTGTACATGGGCTGAGGCGGGTGGCTGGGGGCAAAAGGAGCGCAGTCAAAGGTCCCCCTCCATGCTGGGAAAAGTATAAGAGAATAAAACAAAGTTGCAAACTCTTCTACAAAGAGCCCCTCCTTTCCTTCGCCCCTCCTGTCTGTTCCCCGACTCTCTTGATGCAACCTCTTCTTTTCCCTTCCCCTCCAGCCACGCAAGCCTCTTCACCTGCAACCAGGTATGCCAAGTCAAGCCCTCTCCCTTTCTTCTTCTAAGGAAAGTCCTGGTGGATTTTCCCTCCTTCGCCCCCCCCTGTCTGTTCCCCGACTCTCCTCATGCAACCTCTTTCTTATGACTCTCCGCTGTCCCTGCTCCCCCCTCCCACCAATTAGACCGGTCCCAGGATAACGTATCGCTCAAAGCTGGCTGGGTTTAGGCTGCCCAAACAGCCTTTCGCTCTCTATTCCGCTCCTTTCTACTAAAGACAAATGGGAATGGATTGGCAATGGTTTGATACGAGACCCAACGAAACACGAAAGGGAAGGAAGGCCAGGAAAGGGACTTAGAGGGGGGGGGGACTCAGTTCAGGACACGGCGCCCCCTCCCCTTCCTGCTGCCTCCCCTCCCCATGAACTCACCGCAGCAGCCCCTCCGCAAGGAGGCCCCCAGCGCCGCTCCCAGGAGCAGGAGAGGCGCCCGGTGCTGCCGCATCGCCCTCCAGCCACGCGCGCTTTTCATCTGCACCTAGAGGTATGCCGAGGTATGCCCAAAGCCCCGCCCTTTTGCCCCGCGCCCCGCCTTTCGCGACCCCAGCGGTGAGCATCCTGGGCTGAACTTCTGCAACACTCCCCCCCCCCGCTCCCCACACACACAAAGTTAACGTCTCCGCGAAACTACGCCGCCCTTTTTCTGTCTTCCGACGCCCAGGAAGGGAAGGGGGCGCGGGGTCCCAACCGGACGCGGCCCACAAGGTCTAGAGCCACTCTAGAGGATGGCCGCCTGCCAAGTTAAGCCGCAACGGACGATCCGGCGATGTATGTTGCACAGCGATGTTGCTTAATTCTTCTTACGCGCTCCCCTCGGAGAGACCCCCACCCATCAACCGGCCGCTTCTCCTGAGCACCTTTGGGCGGCTGTGGCTTCCTGGTGCAGTTGGATAGTTAGGGATTCTAGGAGTGGATAATGGGCCTGAGAACTCCGCATTTGTTTTTTGGATAAGACTTTAGGCAAGTGCCATCTTCCCCCACCCCCTTCCTCCTCCCTTCACCTCTCCCACCCCTTCCCCTCCACTCCCCGTCCCTTCTCCCTCACCCCCTTCTCCCTCACTCTCCCCTCTACTCCCCCTCTCCTCTCCTTCCCCCTCTCAATTCCTGGCAAATAAATGGGGAAGAAATGGAGGGAGTGACTGGTTTTATTTTCCTGGGCTCCAAGATCATCACAGATGGAACTGCAGCCAAGAAATTGAAAGTCGCTTGTTCCTGAGGTGGAAAGCTATAAGTCTAGACAGCATGCTAAAAAGCAGAGACATCACCCTGCCAACAAAAGTGCCTATAGTCAAGGCTATGGTTTTCCCAGTTGCAATGTATGGCTGTGAAAGTTGGACCATAAGAAAGACCGAGCGCCAAGAATGGAGGCCTTTGAACTCTGGTGTTGGAAAAAACTCCTGCGAGTCCCTTGGACTGCAAAGCTATCAAACCTGTCAGTCCTAGAGGAGATCAACCCTGACTGCTCTTTAGAAGGCTTTTGAAGATGAAACTCAAGTACTTTGGCTACCTAATGAGAAGGAAGGACTCCCTGGAGAAGAGCCTAATGCTGGGAATGATTGATGGCAAAAGAAGAAGGAGACGGCGGAGAATGAAGTGGCTGGATGGAGTCATGGAAGGTGTCAGCGTGAGCTTAAATGGACTCCAGAGGATGGTAGAGGACAGGAACGCCTGGAGGAACATTGTTCATGGGGTCGCAATGGGTCAGACATGACTTCCAGCTAACAACAACAATACTTGGATCGTTGTGTACAAGAAAAAGGCCAATCGTGTCATGCATGTCAGATTGTTGTTTATTGCATAGAAACGAGACTTTTGAGAGAGAGAAGCAGGGTTGTTCCCGAGGCAGCCCTTGGAGACTGTAATAGAGAGTCTCTCAGGTACCCAGAAAGACTTGTCTCCTCCCTACCTTCCTGGAAGCACGCAGGGGAAACGGCAGGTGTGCAAACCAACATGTGTGGAAGGGAGGAGATCTTAAGCAGCCCTTGGGAAGAAGGCATGGGAGTCCTCCAAAAGGGGTTGGGAGCCCGGGAGGGGGGATTTCCTTCCTATCCCTTTTGTATAGGGCTCTCCGTGGTTTTGGAAGCATTGATTCACCCAAATGTGATTAATATGGAAAATATGGTTGGATATAAAAAGATTTGGAATGAAAAGTTGGAACTTAAAAGAAGAAATGAGTGAACAAGAGATCAATATAATATATAATACAAGTGCAGATACAGTCTAGATATGAGAAAGATACTAAACTGCATGGCTTTTATAAAAAATTAACAGAATTAGATGAACTATTAACAGGAACAAAAGGAAGATTAATAAAGAAACTGTGTAGTTACTTATTGGGTATAAAGTTGGAAGAGGAACAAGGAAAAGAGACAATAAAAGACTGGGCGAAACATTTTGGCTATACAATAGAATTAGATAAATGGGAGAAATTGTGGGAAAGGGATTATAAATTAACGATGTCAACTGCATATAAAGATAATTTGTATAAGATGTTTTACAGGTGGTACCTGGCACCGGTGAGACTGGCGAAGAGGTTTAAAAATGAGTCAGCTAAATGTTGGAAGGGCCACCAGATACCCGGATCTTACTCTCATATGTGGTGGACATATGGGCGGTTTCTCCATTCCTCTGCAGCCTCCATCTCCACGCACATGCCCACCATCGCAGGGCAAGAACCAGGAGCACCAGAGAATCCGCCTGGTTGCCGTCCTTCCTGTCCCCCGCCCCCCAGCTCTGCACCTCCCTTCAGGGCTCCCTCCGCAGATAAGCCAGTACTTGCCTCCTTCCCACCTCTCATTCCGCACCCCCCCAACTGTCAGCTTCTTCTTCAGTTCTGGGCAGCAGCCTCTACAAGGTATGAAGCCCACCCTCAGCCCAGGAAGGGTATCTCTCTCCTCTGCCTTCCTCACAGGAATGTTGGGGGGGGGGGAATGAAAAGAAATGCTTGTTACAATCTGAAGTGCCTGGAGGACTTGATTGCAGTGGGGGGATTTGGGGGGGGGGAAGCAACAGACTATTTGGAGGGAGGGCAGCCCCCTAAGAAAAGGCTTCCTTTGATGCCCCACTCAGAGCCTGGAGCTTTGGGGAAAGTCAGCGGGGCTGGGCTGTAAAGGACTTTGGGAGGGAATCCCCCCTCCCTGGCTCAGAACCAGATTTGGGGGACTCCCTTGTCCCCAGGACTAGCTGGCTCCCGTGTAAGAATTCCTCTCTTTCCACCCTTGCTGGTTTGCAGAGCTGCCATTTCACCAGAGTGTTTCCAGCAGGGACAGGGGACAAGTCTTTCTCCGTGGGGAATTCTGGGAGTTGTGGTCCACGTGGCTTAAAGTGGCCAAGGTTGAAAAACACCACTGTAGACAGTCTCCAGGGGCAGCCCCAAGCACAACCAGCAGCCACAGCTTTATGGGGTTCTTGAAGTCCAACACCCTGTTTCCCATGTTTCTCTTTTCCAAATCTGGTACTTTTCCTAATAAGGAACAACTCAGCATGGAATAAGTAACAGATTTTGCCTGATATGCCCTGCGGACAGTACCTTACATGCGCATGCCTGCACGGTCCCACAAGCTTTCTCTCCGAGTTTCACTTCCCTGAATGAGAAGGAAAAATGACAGAATGTGCAAACATGTATAGACGTGGGTGTCCCTTTCTGCAATTTAAGTCAGGGAGAAGCCGCTAGACCTTATGGTGAACCCCACCCTCCCTGAAGGCTTTCCGGGAAGGCGAGGTGGCCCCGGTGAGCCTCCCTCAGCCCCAGGAGGGATTGTGGCTTTAGGGCAGGGGCCCTCAAACTTTTTAAACAGGGGGCCAATTCACGGTCCTCAGACTGTTGGGGGACTGGACCGGCTTGGGGGGTGGGGTGGCTAGGTGGTAATATGACTGGGTGGGTGTGGCTAGATCATATGACTGGGTGTGGGCGTGGCCAATTTAACAGTCCATTGAACAACGCATACAAATTAAACTTTCATTTGTTTTGCTCCTTGGGGTGTTTTGTATGCTTTTGTTTGCATATTTTTGGTTGCCTTTTTTTTTTTTAACTAGATCATTTTCTCAGTCATTTAGGAGTCTCTAGTCCACTTCAGGAAACTCATTTTTGCAGCAATTCTTCTCAAACCCAGGGAGCTTGAGAAATCTCTCTCTGTCTCTTTCTTTCTCTCTCTCCCTCTCTCTGTCTCTTTCTCTATTCCAGAGGTGGGGGAGATGAAAAATGGGCCATTTTTGCCCGTTTTGTGACCTCTTGGGGCGTCTGTGTGCCCCATTTTTCATGTCCCCCACCTTCAGAATGTCTCACTTGGCCAAAAGTGTTGGTCTTACCTTTCAGTTCCAGTCCACGGGGCTCGCGAAGGTAACTCCTGCACTCGGCTGAAGGGTGTGTGGGGCAGCCTCCTGGTCTCCTGGGGCTGGATTAATGGCTTTGGTGGGCCACATTCCTACCTAAGTAATTAGCAAACCCTTCCCCTATTTCCTCTGCTTGGTTGGGTGGCTTCTAATATACCCCCATGGCTCCGCCCATCTTTCCCCCCTTTTATATTAACCCCAATGCATCGAAGGAGGCTTTTGCCTTTCTTCTATTGTATTTCTAGAGTGGTGTGGTTATTTTTTATACATAGTGCAACTCTACCTCCTCTTTTATTAGGTCTCTTTCTTCTGAACACTTTAAATGTTAAAATATTAAATTTAGTAGATGTGACAGTCAAGGTTACAATGGGCAAGAATACCCAGTTGTAGTGGATCGGTTACAGAGTGTGGGCTCCCGCATGAGGTGATCTGCGCTCTGATTGGTTGCTGGGTGAGAAGGGGGCATTTCCCTTTTCCCCGCCTTTTTCTTCTGTGCTCTGTTTTACCTCACGGATGTTCCTGACTATCTTGTCTGCTGTGAATGTTAAATACCGCATTTTTCGGAGTATAAGACACACTTTTTCTCCCCTAAAAGAGGGTGAAAATTTGGGTGTGTCTTATACACCGAATGAAGCCCTGCCCAGTTTTGCACCAATCCTTCTCAGCCCCAAGGAGCTTACAAACAACAAGTCTCTCTCTCTCCGTCTTTTTCTCTCTGTGTGTGTCTCTTTCTCTCTCTGTCTGTCTCTTTCTCTCTGTCTTGCTCTTTCTTTCACTTTCTGTCTCTCTCTTTCTGTATCTCCTCTCTGTCCTTCTGTCTCTCTGTCTTTCTGTCTCTCTCCCTCTGTCTCTTTCTCTCTCACTATCTCTCTCTGCCTATCTGTCTCTCTCTCTCTTTCTGTCTCTCTCTGTCTCTCTTTCTGTCTCTCTTCTCTCTTTCTTTCTTTCTCTCTCTCTCTTTCTGTCTCCTCCCTCTTTCTGTCTCTCTTCTCTCTCTTTCTGTCCCTCTGTCTCTTTCTGTCGCTCTCTCTCCTTCTGCCTCTCTTTCTGTCTCTCTTTCTGTCCTCTCTCTTTCTGTCTCTTTCTGTCTCTGTCTCACTCTCTCTTCTCTCTCTGTCTCCCTCTGTGTCTTTCTGTCTCTCTCTCTCTCTCTCTTTCTCTCTCTCTCTCTGTCTCCCTCCCTCCCTCTAGTTCTCTCTTTCTCTATCTATCTATCTTCTGGAGGTGGGGGAGGTGAAAAGGGGCCCATTTCTGGCTTCCTGAGGCATCTGTGCACCTCATTTTCACCTTCCCCACCTCCAGAAGCATTCTACTGGCAAAAAATGGCCAAAAATGGCCCGGTTTTTTTGGCCAAAAGCTGCCATTTTCACCTATTTTTTTGTTCCTCCTGGGGCATTTGTGCACCCCATTTTTCACCTCCCCTGCCTCCAGACCTGTGGGGCTCACCTGCACTCTGCCAAAGGGTGGGCGGGACAGCCTCATGGTCCTGTGCGGGCTGGACTAATGGTTTGGGTGGGCCGCATGTGGCCCGGTGCGGACTCATACTTTAGAGTAGAGGTCTTCAAACTTGGCAACTTTAAGACTCGTGGACTACAACTCCCAGCAGTGATTAACTTAACAACTGTAGCAAGACAAGTCATAAAATGGAGCAACTTCATGGCCCCCCTTTGAGCTTCGTGGGCCCCAGAACAATGCAAAGGCTGCACCCCCCTCTCCTCAGGTCTGCCCATCAGCGAGGAGGGGTCTCCGTCTTGCCACCCCTCCGAACTCAGCCGAGGAGCTGAGACATCACCGAAGTGGGGTTTTTTTCTCCCGTGGGAGACCTCTTGGCGACGGCTGTTCTCCACATGACCTGAGGAAATCCTTCAATGGCCATAAGTGTGAAAAATGGTCATAAGTTTTTTCAGGGCTGTTTTAACTTTGACTGGCCACTAAAGGAATGATCACTAAGTCAAAGTGTCCGTGCAACCAGTCATAATAGCAGAACACCGAACTTTTATTATTATTAAAGTTTTTTAATTTTTAATTTAAAACAAATACAACATCCTTTTTTACATGCTATAGAAAGTATATCAGTTGGTTACAAATAGACTTTTGCACATCTCTTCCACAGTCAAGAAACATAGTTCATGTTAACTCGAGCATTTTAACTCAAATATTCATACATGTCACCATCATATATCCATTTTCATTTGACTATAATTATTATTAAAAAAATAATAATGATAATAATAATTTTTGTTTCTTAAACAATACATGCCCACACCAGTGGGGAAAGAAAAAAATCGGAGAAAAAGAAAAAAAAAAGACAAAAAGAACAAAACAAAAAACAAAAGAAAAAAAAGGTAACACAGGTATATATCATTAAAAAAAAAAGTATATCAGCTGGTTACAACATGTTTTGGTGCATCTCTTCCATTAATTCATATTATAATTAATTCATATCATATTAATTCAAATATCTTAACTCATATGTTTACCATATTGACATCATTATACCTCCACTTTTAGTTGACTACAGTTATTTAAACATCCTTCATCCTTAACTATGCCAAAGGTTTAGTCCATAACCACATGCTAACATCTCATTTACTTGTTTGTAAAATCCTCTATTAACATCAAATCCTCATATCCTGTTTTAGCTGAACATCCATAATATTTAATACCAAAAATTTGAACTTTTAAAATGAACAATAAGGGGGGGGGGAGGGAGATAATGGCCCTTCTCCAGAAAGCAGTTTTGACCCCTAAATTAATGCCGTCGTCAAGAGCCTGTTTGGAGCATCAACTGAGCAGGCTAAGCAGAACATGCTGCATTCTGACAAGTTCATTCAGCTTCTGTAATCTGCATAGGGGCTGAATTCCCACAACACACTCATCCACTAGGATTGGCTTAATACACACATGTGCACTCACGTACAAACACACGCACACAAATGCCATTCAGGAACCAAATTTAGCAGGCAAATGCATGAGGGCACTTGGATTTTAACTGAATTGGCTAAATGTGTTGCAATATGTAAGGATTGTGGAGGGCATCTATCCCTCGATATTATACAAACATTGTGTTTGGTATGCATTCATGCTTATACAGATGCATGGTGATTGGAGTCCTCAATCTGCATTTTCCTAAGACAAGGAGAGTTGACCTAACCCTTTATTTGGTTTTATTTTCAATTAGCTACTGAATATTTTGCGGTATTTATGCTTTTAAAGCCTGGTGTGATACTTTCGAAAGCATCTGGCCTCTTTTTATATCATTGGCATCAACATTCACTGGAATGGAAGTAAATTGTAATTTATTTGTAAATGATTCATAGAAGGTGAGATAGATACTGTTAAGCAAACACATGCATCAAGAACTGTATGTTATCATCCAAGCATTTTAGATTTTATTGTAGTTTTTTTCCTCCAAATATTAATGAAGTTTCAAAAGAGTAAAGAAGTATGCAAAAAAGCAAAGGAAAAAAGAGATGGGGAAAAAGCAACATTTGAGGGTTCAAATGAAAAGGAAAAGCAGAAGGGTATATTTTTGCAATGTGGACGAAGATCTTCCTTGCAATATTTTTGGGGAGAGCTTATTTTTGGGGGTGGCTTATTTTAGCACATGCGCTCAAAAGCCCGATTGAGCTTATTATCCGGCGAGGTCTTATTTTCAGGGAAACAGGGTAGATAGTCCTTGACTTACAACCATTTGTTTAATTTGAAGTTACAAGGGCACTGGAAAAAAGTGACTTATTCACACTTATGATTGTTGCAATATCCCCACTGTCACCCTTGGCAACTGGCATGTATTCCCCACCCCAACAACTCTCATAACCTCAGCTGTCACAAGTTTGACTCAGCCTTCCTTCCTTCCAGGGTGCATAAAATGAGGACCCAGATTGTTGGGGGCAATAGGCTGACTCTGCAAACCACAGAGAGGGCGGTAACAGCTCTATGAAGCGGTATATCAGTCTAAGGTCTGTTGCTACGACGGTTGAGTGTCCAAGGTCACATGATCAGCTTTTGCAACCTCCCGACAAGCAGAGTCAGCGGGGAATCCACTCAACAACCATGTTACTAACGTAACATTTGCAATGATTCACTTAACAACCATGGCAAGAAAAGTCATAAAATGGGGCACTGATCAACCATCTTGTAGAGCAACAGAAATTTTTGCTGAAGTGTTGGTCAACAGGCAAGGTTGGAGATGCCTTCTTTAGTCAGGCTTTGTTGCTCCTTACTCCCATGATTTATTCAATGAACTCTTCCACCGTCCTTGTTTGTGCAAGGATGACAGCAAGGTTTTTGAAGCACTCCAAGTCCTCTGGCGTCCATAGGATGCCTTGTACGTCAAAGAGAAAAAAATGGAGAAATCAATTTAAATGGGGGAAGTATTTCCTCTCTCCTCCCCTCAGCTCTCGCCTTCCCCCACTGCAACCTCAACAGGTAGGAGGGGAAGCCACCAAAGAGAAAGGAAGGATTGCAACCCTCCTGTGCACAAAAAGCTGCTGGTGGGGGCCTCCTCACTTCTCCCCCCCCCCACAGAGTTCCTTATGCCTCCAGCACATCATGGCCAAGGAGCTATTTTTTCCTGCATGGAGATCACCAAATTACTTTGGAGTCACCCTGTGTGAATTGGGCGGCCCCATATCATATATTTTTCCCAGCTGCCCTTGAAGTAGACTTCAGCAGACTTCAGACTCACCTCTGAGGTTATTTGGGGATCAGTAGTCCTGTGATTGAATCTCATCCATGTTATGAACAGGGGGAGAAGGAAACCTTTGTGAAAGGTTCTGAACAAGGCAAGCTGTCCTTTCCTGATGGTAACTCTTCCTACATCTCCACCAACTGCCTGAGAAAAGGCAAAAAGAGAGGAGAGCTGGTTAATTTTGGGGCAGCAACTGCTCCTGCCTCGAATAGAGAAGGATTTGTGCTGAAAACCTCCAGAAAATCCAGATCAGGGGTGAAATTAAGCAGGTTCTGACAGATTCTGGAGAAACGGTAGTGGAAATTTTGAGTAGTTCGGAGAACCGGCAAATACCACTTCTGGCTGGCCCCAGAGTGGGGTGGGAATGGAGATTTTGCAATATCCTTTCCCCCAGGAGTGGGGAGGGAATGTGGATTTTGCAGTATCCTTCCCCCAGGAGTGGGGAGAGAATGGGGATTTTGCAATATCCTTCCCACCGGAGTGGGGTGGGAATGGGGATTTTGCAGTATCCTTCCCCCAGGAGTGGGGAGGGAATGGGGATTTTGCAATATCCTTCCCCTGGAGTGGGGTGGGAATGGGGATTTTGCAGGGAGTGAATGGGGATTTTGCAGTATCCTTCCCCCAGGAGTGGGGTGGGAATGGAGATTTTGCAGTATCCTTCCTCCAGGACTGGGGTACAAATGGAGATTTTGCAGTATCCTTCCCCCAGGAGTGCGGTGGGAATGGGTATTTTTCAGTATCCTACCCCCAGAAGTGGGGTGGGAATGGGGATTTTTCAGTATCCTTCCCCCAGGAGTATGGTGGGAATGGGGATTTTGCAGTATCCTTCCTCCAGGAGTGGGGTACAAATGGAGATTTTGCATTATTCTTCCTCCAGGTGTGGGGTGGGAATGGGGATTTTTCAGTATCCTTCCCCCAGGTGTGGGGTGGGAATGGGGATTTTGCTGTATCCGTTCTCCAGGATTGGGGTACAAATGGAGATTTTGCAGTATCCTTCCCCCAGGAGTGGGGTGGGAATGGGGATTTTGCAGTATCCTTCCCTCAGGAGTGGGGAATGAATGGGGATTTTGCAGTATCCTTCCTCTGCCATGCCCACAAAGCCATGCCCACAGAACCGGTAGTAAAAAAAAATGAATTTCACCACTGACACTGGTGGTCTAAATGGCTGGATTATAATCCAGCATTTCAAGAAACATGCATTAGTGCTCCCATCTGTTTTTCTTTCATTCCTCACCCCTTGGTATTTGCTCCTCTGAAGTAACCCTATTAAGGTCAAAGAGGCTTCCTCCCAGACAAGAGGAATGTGGAACATTTTGAGATTTACAAGATTGGAAAAATGGCTGCCTAGTTCCTTCTTCCTTTCCGGCTCCTGTTCAAAATGTTTTTTGTGGGAATGTTCTGCCATCCACATCCGTATCCACATCAACAGAGGAAGACCCAGGGGTGGGTGTCAGCAGATATGTTTGTTTCACTTACTTATCATGCAGAGAATAAGAGATCCCCAGATTAAGGCAGTCACGAATCCAATAAGAATTTCCCACTCTGTAGCTGAAGAAGGAGAAACATGATTTGGATTATATTAGAGTTTGTTGCAGAAATATCAAATCCAGAAAGCACACAGAGATAACTGATTCAGCAGGATTCATTAACTTCTTTATGTGCATAATAACAGATGAATAAATGTACAATACCAAGAGTGGTTCTTCAGTTCAGATCAGAGCAGCAGGTCAAGACTAGTTTCATTTCCAGCACAGAGTTTAATACAGACAAGTCTAGTTTCAGTTTCAATTCTCAGCACAGCACACAGAGCTGCAGGGCTAAACCATGCCCAGACTCCAATCTCTTTCAGCTCCCATTGGCAGATCTGTTGCTATGCCTATTCATTGGCTGACCTTCTTACCATGTCTCTCCCAGTCATGAATATTCTAACAGATTAGACAGATGCTGAAATGGAGATGCTGAGCAATGGAAGCATTTCCCAACCTTCACTAGCCTCCAGGAAGTACCTCCACCTGAAGAAAGCCCCCTTCCTTCAAGGCCATTTCCTCTGACCTCTGTAGCCTTAGAGGGGAGGGCCTTCCTTGGAGGCAGCAGTGTCTGGAGGTTGCTGAGGGAAGGAGGAAAGGCCTTGAAGGGCAGGAGGAAAAACTACAAACTACAATGAAGGCAGCAGTCAGATTAGTGTGTGTGGGGGGGTGCTGTTCAGCCTATACTAAGGAAATGTGTCAACTAGGCTCTTCTCTCCTTCACCTGAAGATAGGTAGAGGGGACGGAAAGTTCATTCTGTCATTACATTAAAAGTAGTACTGATGTACTAGACATTAGTTTCTTACTTGGATCTACCCTGTCAGAGAAAGGCCTGGATCTACCCTGTCAGAGAAAGGCATTGAAGGACATGGGATGCCTTCTCCCTTGTCTATCAGAAAAGAAAACAGTGTTTCATCTTCATTCCATATTTATCGTATCTCCATGTAGATCACATGAAATCATATAATATCTGATTTATCTTCATATCTTTTCAATCAATTTCTAACAACTCAAAGGTCAGAAATTGCTTCTCTCCTGTTCTCCACCTGAGAACTAGACATGATGCAGCAGAAAGTCTTCTTCTCCCTACACTTCCCCACATTGGTGAAAAATCTACTTTTTTAAGTCCAACCCCCTCAGTCTCTCACCTGTTTCCTCCTTCAGAGCCAAGACTAGGGGCTCTTGCAAGCCCTTGTGCTCCAGGTAACACTGATAGTGGTCCCTCTCCTTGGGGTCAATGTCAATGCTGAGCTGGACATAATAAGTCGCATCTGAGTTGGGGGCCACGTTCCTATGGAGGGTCTCATACTGGCAGATCTCTCCGTCCCTCGTCCAGGTGCTCCTGATCTCCTTGGGGTAGAAGCCAAAGGCCTGGCAGATGAGGACCTCCAGGCTGTTATCCACCACCTTGCGAGTCACCTTCCCCATTGGAGGATCTGCAGGAAAAGCAACACCTGAGATTCTTGTAATTTTTAGTGTTCCTGCTCAGGTAATTCAATAGCCGGGAAGACCTCTTTTTGGTCATCCACAACCATTTTTCCCTTTGTTCTCCTGAACCTGTGGGAGCCTCAGAGATGGAGGCATTTAAGCGGTTTAGATTTATTTTTTGAAAGGAATGCTCAGAATTTGGGTAAAGGTGCCACTTCAAAATAATTGTACTGCTTGGGGCTTGAGACAATTTTTTGCCTCCCCCCAAATGTGAATGTGTTCACGTTGTTCCAGAGGGAAATCAGGAACAGCCTCATCTCTTGGTTCAGCCCCAAACACAAGATCTTAGAATGAGTGTCTTCTGATTTGCAGGATTTCCTCTGGGAAATCAAGCTGGATCTCACATCATTAATGGCTTGCTCAATTAGTTTATTAATTTTTGAAGAACTTATTTTGGGGGTCATTGAAGATTCTTCTGTAATGGGATGTGTCATATTTCCAGACCATTTTCTGAGAAGGCTTTAAAAGATGGCTTGGCTATGTAGGGCAGAAATATTATGGGGAGGGGAGTCCACAGAAATCTGCTCAATGGAGACCCCCTTTTGTCACTCACCGATCCTCTGCAGAGCCTCCTTCTGGTAGGACTGGTATCTCTGCAGCCACTCAATGCAGGTCTTCTCCAGGAAGATTTTTTTCCTCTGGGACCACCCTGGATGATCTTCCCACTTCTCCTTGATCTTTTCAGCCTGGGGCTGAGCTATCACCCATCTGAGGGTCTCCATATCGAAGCTGATGAAGTCCCTCCCATCATAACCATAATGTAAAAATCCTCCTTTGCTCCCATCTTCTTTGAGCTCACAGCCCAAATTCACCTGCCAGGTGTGAAGCCCTGAAAGAGACCCAGAGGGAATGGGTGTGAATGAAAAGGGTCCAGGATTCCTTTCCTGAGACACAATTATAATCTACCTCCCATCCCTCCAAGGGAGAGAAAGCGGATTTCCCCTTCCCCTCTTTATCACACAAGGAGAAAAGTCTTTTAACAGAATAACAAAGTTGGAACGGATGTTAGAGGTCTTCTAGTCCAACCCCTGCTTGAGCTACAGGTGGCATGTGGAGCCATATCTGCCCGCACGCAAGCCGTCAGCTCCAACGTGCATGTGAGTGCCGGTAGCTGATATTCCGCCTTCCAGAGGGCCAAGGGAGGCTGTTTTCCCCTTCCCCAGCTTTCAAGAAAGCCTCGAGTCTTGGGAGAGTGAAAAATGGGCCCAACGGACCAACTGGAACTTCAGAAATGATTTGTTTCTGGTGTCCTGGGGGGGCGGTGGAGGCTGTTTTCACCTTTCCCAGGCTTCAGGAAATCCTCCAGATGGGCAACCTGGACATTCGTTTCCATACGTGGGGTAGGAGTGGTCACGTGCGCATGCACAGGGCTGGTGTTTGCATGTGCAGGTGGGTGGGGCGCATTGTATTGTGGGCATGAGGCTATTGTGTGCATATGTACATTTTCGCCATGTGAGGACAAAAAGGTTTGCCATCACTGCCCTATTCCATTCCAGACAGATGGTTCTCCAATCCTTTCCTAGAAACCTGCAGACATTCCACTGATTAATTGTTCTCACTGTCAGGAACTTTCTCCTTAGTTCTAGGTTGCTTTTCCCCATGATGGATTTCAATCTATTGTTTCTTTTCCTGCCTTCAGAAGCTTTGGAGAATAGCTTGACCTCCCCTCTTCTTTGTGGCTGCCCCTCAAGTATTGGAAGACTGCTATCATGTCTCCATAGTCCTTCTTTTCATCAGACTAGACATACCCAGTTCCTGCAACCGTTCTTCATATGTTTTAGCCTCCAGTCCCCTAATCATCTTTGTTGCTCTTCTCTGCACTCTTTCTAGAGTCTCAACATCTTTTCAACATCATGGGGACCAAAACTGGACTCAGGATCCCAAGTCTTGTCTTACCACTGCAGGATAAAGTGCTACACTTCACTCAGATCTGTTGATGCAGCCTGTGGTGGCTTTTTGATGGCTGCAGCTCACAGCTGGCTCATACTTATAAGACTGTCCACTAGAGCAGTGGCCCCCAACCTTTGGGGCTCCAGGAACCGGTTCCACAGAGAAAGGTTTTTCCGTGGTTTTGCATGCTGCCTGCATCCTGCAGATGGGCTTCGCATCTTTGCCTGGCACAGTTGCTGGCATGCCACGGACCTCTGCAGGTCCATGGATGGGGGATGGGGACCCTTGCTCTAGGATTCTTAGATCCCTCTCCCACAGTTACTGCTATTGAGCGAGGTACCATCTAGTCCAGGGTTGTCAAACTCGTGTCATCACGTCATATAACATATCATGACTTTTCCCCCCTTCGCTAAACTGGGCATGGGTGTGGCCAGTGTGTGATGCATCCAGCCAGGCCAGGAAGAATTTCCAGGTGAAGGAGAAAATTGGGAATTTGTTTTTTTCTCCCCACTGCAGGAAAGAAAATCTCCCCATTATGCTGCTTTCTATCACTGAAGGCTACAGGTGGCACTGCTTTTGCTCACCTCCTGTCTGATGGTTGAGTTTTGATAAGTTCTCCAGGTCAATCTCAAACAGCCACTCAAGGGTCTGGAATCTTTCTTCCTCCACCTCCTGCATCCAGGGCACCAGAGGCTCCATCTTCCCCGTGAGGCTGTCATAGTAAGCAATGGGCTGGTCATCCAAGTAGCCCCTCATGAAGGACTGAGACAGCCTCTGGCTTTGTTCTGGCAGGTACAAGTACCACAGGGAGTATGTGAGGGAGCCTGGAGAAAAAGAGGGAGAAGGGCAGAATTAGGGGCTCTGAACTGCAGCTTCATTCCCTCCAACATCTGGTCATTCAGCAGTCATCCCCCCCCCCACACAAATGGGCTGCCCTCTTTCTGCCCTGCATTTGAAGATTCACACCTTTAAATGCAACAAGGCAGACTCCAGCACCCTTTAGCTGACCCTGGAAACAGGGGAGAGGCCCACATCACAACCCCCTTGGCAACTGTGGGGAGTGTCGGTGAGACCCAATTGGCATGGAATTGAAAAAGTAAGTTGGAGAATCGGCTCCTGCCCAGAGGGGAAATGGACCTCAGGATTTTCCAGGCCACTTTGTTGTTCAGTCAAAGTTGTGTCCAACTATTTGTAATCCCCTGGATCATAGCATGCCATGCCCCTCTCCTGTCCTCTGCTGTCTCCTGGACTTGGCCCAAACTCCTGTCCATTGTGTAGATGGCACCATCTACCAGTGACGTGCAGTCAGGAGAGCCAGGGGAGGCCTCACCACTGTCAATCATGAAAAGAAAAGAAAATGTAAAAGGGAAAAGGCGAGTGCTGAGGTGAGGCTAGTTAGCTGCTGCCTCACCATGAATGACTGCCTGTTTAAAAAAGCCTCTAAAAAAAGTGCCCTCTACTATGAGGCAGGAGAACTGCATGTCTCATCTAGTCTGACTTCTAGTCTGAATTTTTAGGAGCTGGAGCAGAGTTAAGTGAGAGTTAAAAGCTTAAAAATCCCGAGGTAGTTGAGGCACGCAGTTCTCCTGCCTCATAGTAGAGGGCGCATTTTTAGAGGCTTCAACTCTGTCATTCTGTTTAAAGCTGCAGCGTCACACTCACTCTTCCTCCTCTTTCTCCGTTTCTGATGCCCCCACCCCACGTTCCCTCTTTTCCTTCAAATTTCCTTTTTTTCTTTTTTCTTTAATAAATGCAATGCTCAGGCATTCTCTCCTCTGCTGCGACACTGACTAAAGCACTTTCTTTCGCTCGCCTGAGCTCTGCCGCGGCACAGGCGGGTGAAAGAAAGTCCTTTAGTCAGTGGGGTGTTGGGGGAGATGAGAGAATGCTCAGACATCAGTGCCTCACCAGCCATAAACCTCACTGCACATCACTGCCATCTACCCTTCTCCTCCTCTGGCATTCCCCTTCTCCTCTTGTCCCCAATCTTTCCCAACACCAGGGTCTTCTCCTAGGGGTCTTCTGTTCTCATTAGTTGGCCAAAGGATTGAGCTTCAGGATCTGTCCTTCCAAAGGCAGTCATGGTTGATATCCTCCAGGACTGTTCCAGGTAGCTGCGTCCTTTGTCCCTGGGGCAGGTGAGAGAACAGGAGGTCAGAGGACAAGGAGGAAGCAGACAGAGCTGAACTCTGAACTACTCTTTTTGCTTTTAGCTTTTTCTCAGAAATACAAACGGATTACAAATGAAATACTAAAAAAAAAGGATTAAACCTGGGGTAAAGAAGGTAGAACATAACAAGAGTTGCAAGGGACCTTGGAGGTCTTCTAGTCCGACCCCCTGTTCCAGCAGGAGACCCTCTACCATTCCAGACCAATGGTTGTCCAATCTCTTCTTAAAAACCTCCAGTGTTGGAACACCCACAACTTCTGGAGTCAAGTCGTTCCACTGATTAATTGTATCAATTGTTACGAGGTTTCCTTCTGGGCAATGGGTTTGAGAGGGAAGGGAAACGGGGAGAGAGACCCAACCTAGAGCTCCCCTCACACACACACCCCAGGAACTCACCGCAGCAGCCCGCCGGCACCAAGGCCCCCAGTGCCGCCCCCAGGAACAAGAGGGGCGCCCAGCTCAGTGACATCGCCCACCAGCCGTGCGCCTCCTTCCAGCTCCACCAAGTTCTCGGCAGATGTTCGTTGAAGTTCTTCGCCCAGTCCAAAGTGCAGAGATAAAAAAGCGCTTTCTTTTTCCCAGTCATTGGGGTGTGTGTGTTTGTGTAAGAGGCATGAAAACTCCTGTTTGCTTGGGAAAATGTTTTCTCTCCTGCCTTACTTTCCTCTCCATCATCCCCTCCCCCGCCTGCCACAAACTCAACAGGCAGGAAGGAAGCAGCAAAAGTAGAAGATCCTGGGTTAACCCAAAGGTGATTTTTCAAAAGGAAACTGGACGTTCTTGGTTTTTTTCTTGAAAACATTTCACTTCTCATCCAAGAAGCTTCTTCTGTTCTCCAGAAGATACTTGAGGAGAAGAGAAATGTTTTCAAGGGGAAAATATGAAGAAAATCTAGTTGTCTTTTGGAAAACAAACCTTTGGGAACACCTTCACCTGGATGATTGAGCATCTCCACAGACATCCTGGGTCAACATGGTCCACAGGAACCCTCAACAGGTTCTGGATGTCCTGTTTCTGCAAGGATGCTATGGGGAGGGGAAAGAAGGAGGTAGAGGCCCAGGGTGGGACTTCCCCAAACCCCTGGAAGAAGCCCCCCATCTGGTGCCCCTCTGGTGACTTCCATGAAGCTGCTAAACAGGGCTCTTCTCAGAAGCTCTGCAAATGAACATCTGCACCATCTCTCCATCTGTTGCCCTTTCATCCTTCTTTAGGAGCCTCTCTTGGTGGTTTGAGGCTCTGCGGATGGTGCAGCACCAAGAGATGTGAAATTGTGCAGGTGTGTAAGGGGGGGGGGGAGAGGACAACATTCCAGACAGTGCATGAAGCAAAGCACAAGAAAATGTCCCATTGCCCCCACCACCCCCACTTTCCCCTTTCTGGGAAAGTGAATCAACAAAATAAAATATTATTGTTGTTGATACCAGGACCTTTCCATTCCTTGGGGATCTTTCAACCTCCAAGCATAGGGATTGCTGTTGGAGGAGGAGAGGGAGAGGCAGAGTGATGCTTTAGTAAAAAGATTCCCCTTGCATATGTGCTAGTCATTCCCGAATCTAGGGGGTGGTGCTCCTCTCCATTTCAAAGCCAAAGAGCCAGCGCTGTTGAAAGATGTCTCTGTGGTCATGTGGCTGGCATGACTTAATGCCGAAGGCGCAAGGAACGCTGTTACCTTCCCACCAAAGGTGGTTCCTATTTTTCTACTTGCATTTTTATATGCTTTCAGCTAGGTTGGCAGAAGCTGGGACAAGTAACAGGAATTCACCCCCTTACGCGGCATAAGGGATTCGAGCCGCTGAACTGATGGCCTTTTGATTCACAAGCTCAGCATCTTAGAGGTCGATGGTGGCAAATCTTGGGGCAGCACCATGGAGAACATCCTTCTTGGAGGTCCTCTATGTGTTTCCATAGAAACCAAAAGGAAGAAGTAATGCAATGAAACAGGCAGGAAAATATCTCTCATAAATCAACAGAGGGGAGCAATTAAGGAATGTCAAGGAAGAAAAACCATTTCCATTGTTCATCTACAGGATTGCTCTAATAGAACTAAGTTATCTCTCTATGGGTCAATCAATTGAATAGTTTCCACACATCTCTTGCAAGCCGAATGGGTGAAAAAGAACAAGATTTTTATTTAAAAAGAAACAGGTTCCCAAATGGGAGACCTCTACTCCATAGTGGACTTCCTTTTATACCATTTTGAAAAGTACACATTGCCATGAAATGCACATCTCATGATCATGAAGAGCAATATCATGCATCTAGTAAGTCCATCAGGGGTCCTTGCAGCTCTCTGAGATTGTTTTCTTGCAGACATTTCATTACCAAACTAGGCAACATCATCAGTGCTACTAAGGGGTGAGGTTTGCTGTCAGCTTTATATTCTGGTGTCTTGCCCTAGAAGTGTTGGTGGGAATGGTCTTAGAGACTCTTCGGTTGGGCTGTTTGCTGTTGACCTCTTTGGCAATTCCTTGAGTGAGGTATTGTTTACTTGATTGTTGTCATTAGTAATTTGTTAGTAAATATATCCATCAAATTGGAAATTTGTAGTTAAGCAGCGGTTCATGAGATCCATAATCTTGGGTGTTTCAATTTTCATGTATTTGGTTAAGTCAGGTGTGCTGAGGAGCAATGCAGTCATGGATGCTTAAACTCTGCAAAAGAGACAATCAACCAGCTCAAAAGGAACAAAAAAACCTCTCCACCAGTAATCAGCACCAGGGACAGCATAGATTAACTCCAAGGTTAACTTCTGACCAACAATCAAATAATCAGAAACTGCCAAAGAAGCTAACAGCAAACAGCCCCATCAAAGAATCCCCCCCTCCAAACAGACAGAATATAAACTGAGAACAAACCCCACTTCTTACCAGCACTGATGATGTTGGCGAGTGGTTAAATGCAGCACTGCGCCAAGGTGGCGCAGTGGTTAAATGCAGCACTGCAGGCTACTGCTAGATCAGCAGGTCAGCGGTTCAAATCTCACCGGCTCAGGGTTGACTCAGCCTTCCATCCTTCTGAGGTGGGTAAAATGAGGACCCAGATTGTTGGGGGCAATATGCTGACTCTCTGTAAACCGCTTAGAGAGGCCTGAAAGGCCTATGAAGCGGTATATAAGTCTACTGCTATTGCTATTGCTATGTTACCTAGTTTGGGTAATGAAATATCTGCAAGAAAACAAGCAAGCTCAGAGAGCACCAAGGACCCTGCGTGTCAACCTTGAGCTACAAATATTTTCCTGTATTAATGCTGTTCATCTTCAGTAGTCATAGTAACAGCTAAAGTTCAGCTAAAGCTTATGGGAGATCTTTACCGGATCAATAACATTCCTGCACTAAAAGTATTCCCAAGCCACTTGGTGCCCGCATTGCGTCCATCACTTTAATGGACAGGCATCCTTGAGCAGGAAGGCTGGTCATCTGACTTTCATTTATTGCAGGTCAACCAGGGGTTCAAAAGCAGATCAACCAGTGGAGAACCACATTGGTAGACAAAAGATCTTGCCTCTGTTACCACTATGCGCTAAATAATAAGCAATAAATATATCAGTATAAATGTAAAAATTGATTTCGCACCAAATAAATTAAAATATATTAAATTGGTCTGTTCCCAGATCAACCTGTGGATATTCACACTAGTGGATGCAAGGCATAATAGCTACAGCCACTGTGTGCTAAATTTCAATTCAATTCAAAATAGAGCTGGAAGGGATCTTGGAGATCTTCTAATCTGACCCTATGCAGTTTCAGACAAGTCTCTTCTTTAAAAAACTCCAGTGATGAAACACCCACAACCTCTGAAGGGAAGCTGTTCCACTGGTTAATTGTCCTCACTGTTAGGAAGTTTCTCCTTGATTCCAGGTTTCTTCTATCCAGGTTTCCATCCATTGTTTCTTGTCTTGCCTTCTGGTGCTTTGGAAAATAAATTGACCCCCTGCTCTTTGTGGCAGCTTCTCAAATACTGGAAAACTGCTATCCTGTCCCCCCATAGTCTTTCTTTTCTCTAGACTGACCAAGCCCTAATCCTGCAACCATTCTTCCTATGTTTTATTTTCCAGACCTTTAATCATCTTAGTTGGCCTTCTCTGCACTTTTTCCAAAGTCTCAACAACTCTTTTATAATGTGGTGAGCAAACCTGGATGCAGTATTCCAGATGTGCTAAGATTTTATAAAGCATACTGATACTTCACATGGTTTTTATTCTATACTTCTCTTTTTTTACAATGTGGGATTGTATTAGCTTTCTTGGCTGCTATCACACATCACTGGGTCATATTTAAATGATCATCCACAGGACTTCAAGGTCTCTCTCACAGTCAATGTTCCCTTTAATTTTTTTTCAGTTTGTGCGGAATAGTATAGTATTTGAGCAGCACATTTTCATGCCTGAGCAGTCTTTCTCCGTGGGGAACTCTGGGAGTTGTGGTCCACGTGGCTTAAAGTTGCCAAGGTTGAGAAGCACGACTGTAGACAGTCTCCAGGGGCAGCCCCAGGCACAACCAGCAGCCACAGCTTTATGGGGTTCTTGAAGTCCAACACCCTGTTTCCCATGTTTCTCTTTTCCAAATCTGGTGCTTTTCATAATAAGGAACAACTCAGCATGGAATAAGTGACAGATTTTTCCTGATATTCCCTGCAGGCAGTACCTTACATGCGCATGCATGCACTTTCTCTCCGAGTTTCACTTCCCTGAATGAGAAGGGAAAATGACAGGATGTGCAAACATGTATAGACGTAGGTTCCCTTTCTGCAATTTAAGTCAGGGAGAAGCCGCTAGACCTTATGGTGAACCCTCCCTGAAGGCCTTGAGGGGAAGGGGAGGTGGCCCAGGCGAGCCTCGCTCAGCCCCAGGAGAGGTTGTGGCTTTAGGGCAGGGGTCCTCAAACTTTTTAAACAGGGGGCCAATTCACGGTCCCTCAGACTGTTGGGGACCGGACCGGCTTGGGGGGTGGCTAAGTAGTCATATGACTGGGTGGGCGTGGCCAATTTAACAGTCCATTAAACCAGTGTTTTTCAACCTTTTTTGTGCAAAGGCACACTTTTTTCATGAAAAAAATCACAAGGCACACCACCATTAGAAAATGTTAAAAAAAATTAACTCTGTGCCTATATTGACTATATATAAAGTGTTTTTCCCACGGCACACCTTACACTATGTCACGGCACACTAGTGTGCCACGGCACAGTGGTTGAAAAACACTGTTCTATTGTATTTCTAGAGTGGTGTGGTTATTTTTTATACATAGTGCAACTCCACCTCCTTTTTTATTAGGTCTCTTTCTTCTGAACACTTTAAATGTTAAAATATTAAATTTAGTAGATGGAACAGCCAAGGGTACAATAGGCAAGAATACCCAGTTGTAGTAGATCGGTTAGAGAGTGTGGGCTCCCGCATGAGGTGATCTGCGCTCTGATTGGTTGCTGGGTGAGAAGGGGGCATTTCCCTTTTTCCCGCCTTTTTCTTCTGTGCTCTGTTTTACCTCATGGATGTTCCTGACTATCTTCTCTCTCTCTCTCTCTCCCTCTCTCTCTCTCTTTTTCTCTCTTTCTCTATCTCTCTGCCTTTCTCTTTCTCTCTCTCTCCCTTTGTCTCTTTCTCTCTGTCTCTTTCTCTCTGTCTCTCTCTCTGTCGGTCTCTCACTCTTTCTGTCTCTTTCTGTCTCTCTTTTCTCTCTCTCCTTCTGTTTCTTTCTCTCTTTGTGTCTGTCTGTCTGTCTCTTTCTCCCTCTGTCTTTCTTTCTCTCTGTTTGTCTCTTTCTCTCTCTGTGTCTCTTTCTCTGTGTCTTTCTCTTTCTCCCTCCCTCTGTCTCTTTCTTTCTCTCTCTCTCTGTGTCTGTCTGTCTCTCTCACTCTCTTTCTGTATCTCTTCTCTCTCTCTCCTTCTGTCTCTCTCTGTCTTTCTGTCTCTTCCCCCTCTCTCTTTCTCTCTCTCTCTCTGTCTATCTCAGTGTTTTTTTGTGCAAAGGCACACTTTTTTCATGAAAAAAATCACGAGGCACACCACCATTAGAAAATGTTAAAAATTTTTAACTCTGTGCCTATATTGACTATATATAAAGTGTTTTTCCCACGGCACACCTTATATTATGTCACGGCACACTAGTGTGCCGAGGCACAGTGGTTGAAAAACACTGGTCTATCTGTCTGTCTGTCTCTCTCTTTCTCTCTCTGTCTATCTGTCTGTCTCTTTTTTTCTTTCTTTCTCTCTCTTTCTGTCTCTCTTCTCTCTTTCTATCTCTCTCTCTTTCTGTCTCCTCTCTTTCTGTCTGTCTTCTCTCTCTGTCTCTTTTTGTCTTTCTGTCTCACTCTTCTCTCTCACTGTCTCCCTCTGTGTCTTTCTGTCTCTCTCTCTTTCTGTCTCTCTCTCTTTCTGTCTCTCTCTCTTTCTGTCTCTCTCTCGCTCTCTCTCTTTCTGTCTCCCTCCCTCCCTTTAGCTCTCTCTTTATCTATCTTCTGGGGGTGGGGAGGTGAAAAGGGGCCCATTTTTGGCTTCCTGGGGCATCTGTGCACCTCATTTACACCTCCCCCAACTCCAGAAGCATTCTACTGGCAAAAAATGGGCAAAAATGGCCCATTTTTTTGGCCAAAAGCTGCCATTTTTACCTATTTTTGTGCCTCCTGGGCCTTCTGTGCACCCCATTTTTCACCTCCCCTGCCTCCAGACCAGCGGGGTTCACCTGCGCTGTGCCGAAGGGTGGGCAGGGTGACCTCATGGTCCTGTGCAGGCTGGACTAATGGTTTGGGTGAGCCGCATGTGGCCCGGTACTTTAGAGTAGAGGTCTTCAAACTTGGCAACTTTAAGACTTGTGGACTACAACTCCCAGAATTATCCAGCTAGCTCTGGAGAATTCTGGGAGTTGAAGTCCCCAAGTCTTAAAGTTGCCAAGTTTGGGGACCCCTGCTTTAGAGCAATAAAAGAACTCAACCGAGAGGGGGCAGCATAGGAAAAGAGAAAGGAAAGAACAGAAGAGGGAAAAAACCAGATCGGGAGAAGAAAAGAATAGAGCGAAATAGTAATTATATTGCAGAACAACAGGGACATGTTTATAGACCCAAGGAAAAAATCCCTATTTTCCGCTCCTAGAAGGACGGGTGGCGTCTCCGGAGGCCTCAGAGAAATCGAGAAGGAAAACAGCACCAGGAAAGCATAGCCAGATCCTGCAGAAAAGTCCCCAGCGGCGTCTGTGGGAGGAACTGGGGTCTCTCGGAGGGGCTTTGCAAGAAGAAATAGCCACTTGTGGCGGGGAGGGGGGAGTCGCGGAGGCTGCGTTCACACAACCGTGATGTCCAGGTCGTTTGAGTGCTGAACTTGGCTGGGAGAATTTGAGGGGGGTCACTGCGTGTTGTGCGCGGCGTCTGGATAGCCCCCCGCCGCTGCTTCTTCCAGGGCTCCGGAAGGCAGCAAAGGGGCAGCGCTGATTTGAATCTTCACTCGGCGACTTAGACTCGAGCAAGGACTTCAGCGGAGCTCAGAAGGGGCGGGGTGGGGGCGGAAAGCGGCGCTGCCATTGGAGGAACGCAGGTGTCTCCATTCTCAGGCGCCAAGGCGCGCGTTTTTGAACGGCGATGCCGCTTCCCCGGGCGCCCTTCTTGGTCCTAGGCGCGGCGTTGGGATCCTTGGTGCCTGAAGGCTGCAGCGGTTAGTTTCTGGTGGGATCTGCGACCTGGGGGAGGAGGGAGCGAAAAGGGATCTCTTTTCTCCCTTCCTCCCTCCCTCTTGTTTCCCTTGTGCATCGCGGAGCTTGGTTTCAGAAAGTTTGGTGTTCTAAATCTGGTGTTTTATTTAATTTTGCTTCGTCTATTTTTTATTTCCATTTATATACCTATCGAGACAGATATACAATGCCATGCAGATCTGCTTCGTTGCTACCGGGGGACAATAACAAGGGGGAGAGTGGAGGTTCAGTCGGGACCCCCCAATTCTCTTCTCTTCACAGTCTCCTCTGAGCACTTCCTCCTGTCATTCCTACCTGTAAGTGTCCGAAACTAGTCATGGGTTGCACCGGTTCGTCATCACCTGGGTGACCATCCCATCACTCGCTATGACAACCTCCTCAGGAAGATGGAGCCTCTGGTGGCTGGGATGGAGTGGGTGGCGGTGAAGACCTGTCTGGTCCCTGAGTGGATGTTCGGGGCTGACCTGGAGAGAGTGCAAAACCTCCACCAATGTTCCCTCTAATTTTTTTTCAGTGTGAGCGGAAAAGTATAGTGTTTGAGCGGCACATTTTCATGCCTGAGCACCTGAATTTTTTTCACAGATGTCACCTAAGACAACAACGAAATCAGTATTATTTGAAACTCAAAGTTACGTTTATTCAAGGTACCCGCTTAATTAAAAGTGTTATATAATATCAGTATCACTTAACAACAGTCCTGCTTAGCAACCAAAATGTTGGCTCAGAAACTCTGGCATTGAAGTGTGCAAGTCTTAAAGCTGTCAAGTTACAAGACCTTCGCACCCCTAACCCTTTAGGAAAAAAAACCCAGGGGTCTTCAAACCTGACAGCTTTAAGCCTTGTGGACTTCAACTCCCAGAATTCCTCCTCCAGTCATGTTGCAGCAACGTCATCTGCGTGGATCTGCTCCATCTTCGGTTTTTTCACAGGAGGCAGGGCTTCTGCTGAAGATGCCAACGAGCTCCCGCCGCCACTAGAATATGCATTTGTTTAGCATGACATAGAATAGTCTTTCAACCAGAAGTATGGAATAAAAGAGAGACTGATAAATATTAAAAAAAATAAAACCAAAAAGCAGCTATTTATTTGAGTTCTAGATAAACATTTAGTTCAGAAGAGATTAGAATAGAATAGAGAAAGAATAGAATACAATAGAAATAGAATTGGAAGGGACCTTGGAGGTCTTCTAGTCCAGTGGTCCCCAACCCCCGGTCCGCGGACCGGTGCCGGGCCGTGGAGTACCTGGCACCGGGCCGCGCAGCCGCCGGGGGCCATATTTGCAACTTTGTAGTCCTCATGAACTTTCTCTGCCCCCCCCGCCGCCCCAGATGTGCGGGGCTGGGGGGGGGCGAGGGGAGGCCCGATTTCCCCCCTGCCCTCTTGCTCTGCTCGCCCCGGGAGGGAGGGGGCGGCGGCGGCGGCCTCGGCCCGAACTTGGGATGCTGCTGGCGGAGGCTGCCTGGGAGGCGAAACTTTGTCCGCGGACTCGCCCGGCCCGCCTGCCCCGTGGAATGATGGGGGGGGGGGCAGGAGAGGGTGGCGGCGCTGCATTTTCCTCCCAAGGAGAAACTAAGGTTGCGGGGGGGAGGGGCGCAGCACGGCCGTTTCGGGGGAACTTGGGGAGCTTCGCCGTTCCGAGAGGCGCTTCGCGCGCAGCCCCACCCAGGTGGGAGATGTTTTCCTCCGCCGAGGCGGGGAGGGGGGGCTTTACGTAAGACTCGCGGCGCAGCTCTGCCCCCCCTCCTGGAGTGTCACCTACTTCCCGCCCCTCCCCCCCACCGCTCCGCCGAAGCGCTTTTTGCGTCAGGCCGGCGGGGCTCTCGGGGGCCCTTCGGCCGCAGCCCGCCTTCTCCTCTGCTTCCCTTCATGGAGCGCGGCGCGGAGGCCCACCCCCTCGGAAGCAGCCGGCCTCCGCCGCGCCAGCCGCCCACCCGCCCGAAGTAGGACACGGCACCATCTTTTTTCCCCGCCGAACTGCAGCGAGGAAAAAGGGCTGCCCGAGCGAGCGGATCGCGGGGTCAGTTTCCCCTCCCTTCCCCCGGCGGCCGAGGAGGCGGGGCGGCCTCGTGGGCTGTCGGCCTTGGCGTGAAGGAAGCCCTCCCCCGCCCTGCGGAACGCGCGCCCAGGATGGCCGCCTTCCCACCCGCCGGTCCGGAAGGCCGAGGGAGGGAGACTCGTCTGACTGGTCCGCGGTGATAAAAAGGTTGGGGACCACTGTTCTAGTCCAACTCCCTGCTTAGGCAGGAAACCCTACACCACTTAAGACAAATGGCTATCCCACATCTTCTTAAAGACTTCCAGTGTTGGGGCATTCACAACTTCTGGAGGCAAGCTGTTCCGTTAATTGTTTTAACTGTTAGGAATTTTCTCCTTAGTTCTAAGTTTCTTTTCTCCTTGATTAGTTTCCACCCATTGCTTCTTGTCCTGCCCTCAGGTGCTTTGGAGAATAGCTTGACTCCCTCTTTTTTTGTGGCAACCCCTGAGATATTGGAAGACTGCTATCATGTCTCCCCAATTCCTTCTTTTCATTATACCCAGTTCTTGCAACCATTCTTCATATGTTTTAGCCTCCAGTCCCCTAATCGTAGAATAGAATGACAGAAGGGACCTTGGAGGTCTTCTAGTCCAACCCCCTGCCTAGGCAGGAAACCCTACACTACGTACTTAAGACAAACGGTTATCCAAAATCTTCTTTAAAACTTCCAGTGTTGGAGCATTCCCAACTTCTGGAGGCAAGTTGGTCCATTGGTTAATTGTTCTCACTGTCAGGAAATTTATCCTTAGTTCTAGGTTGCTTCTCTCCTTGATTAGTTTCCATCCATTGCTTCTTGTCCTGCCCTCAGGTGCCTTGGAGAATAGTTTGACTCCCTCTTCTTTGGAGCAACCCCTGAGATATTGGAAGACTGCTATCATGTCTCCCCTAGTCCTTCTTTTCATCAAACTGGGCATACCCAGTTCCTACAACCGTTCTTTATATGTCAATATCATTTAGACAAAGTTGATCCCCTTATTCTCCACTCCAGAACCTTGGAGTTTGAAGTTCTTTGGTTCTCTTCTCCCACCCTCTGTGTTCCCACGAGGGGATTAGCATCACAGCTCAACTGCCCCCCTCCCACCCATAAAGACCAGGAGAGCATCGCTGCGCATAGCCAAATGCTACCATAGCAACTATGGCGTTGTCTGATGTCTTTCTTGCACGCTAAGATGGACTGACGGGGTGAAGCATAGCTTGCATTGTCCCTACTAGTGCGGATTCTTTTCCCAGCCTTGGTCACTTTACGAGGGGTGGACTTCAGTTCCCAGAATTCTTCAGCCAGGGAAATTCTGGGAGCTGAAGTCCTCCGTCCCTCCCTTATTCCTGTTTCCTTTTCCTTCATTATATTCAATTGTTTCAATATTAAGTGTAATTCTTCCTTCCTAACATTTTTCCATTTTTTTCCTTATATTCTTTTCCATTTCAACATTGTCTTTGTTCCTTCCATTCTTCCTTCCTTCTTTCAATCCTTCCAATATTTTTTCCTTCATTCCCTTGTCTGTTTCAATATTAAGTACATTTCTTCCTTTCTTCCTATACTTTTTTCCATTTTCTTCCTTATATTCTTTTCCATTTCAACATTGTCTTCCTTTTTTCCTTCCTTCCTTCCTATACGTCTTTCCATTTTCTTCCTTATATTATCTTTTCTGTTTCAACAGTCTTTGTTTCTTCCTTCCTTCCTTCCTTCCCTTCCCTTCCTTCCTATACTTCTTCTTTCATTCATTATATTTTCTTTTCCATTTCAATATTAAGTCTAATTCTTTGTTCCTCCTTCCTTCTTTCAATCCTTCCAATACTTTTTCCTTCATTCTCTTTTCCTTCAATATTAAGTGCAATTCCTTCCTTCCTTCCTTCCTTCCTTCCTTCCTTCCTTCCTTCCTTCCTTCCTTCCTTCCTAAGTTATTTCCAATTTCTTCCTTATATAATATTTTCTGTTTCAACATAAAGTGCCTTCCTTCCTTCCCTCCCTCCCTCCCATCCCTTTCTTTATGTTTTCTTCATGCTTTCTTTTCTTTTTCCTCTGCTCTTTTTAAATCCCCTCCCCTTCTTCTCCTCCTCTACATTTAGGTTGGATTAGTTTGTACAACGGTCATCAAACTTCTGAAGTAAAAATAAATAAATAAATCATATTTAAGAAGAAGAAGAAAAAGGAAGACATTTTTAGTTAAGTCAAACGTTTTAATAAAAGTTTCATCTAAGTCTTCATGTAAAGACTGTTTTGCTTGTGACTGCGGACGTGAATTGTGGAATACAGACTCAACGAATTGTAAAATAGCATGTTATGCACCTCTATATTCTGCTTCTGATAGTGATGATGAGGGATATTTTTTCTGATGGAGGGGGCATAATCCTCTGAACTCTGTATAGCCAATAAAAGATTATGGACAATACCGCTTTTAGTGGGGATTATGAAAGAAATCCATTCAATTTTCAACACTGCAATGTCAATTTCTGCGCCCTGCATTGTGATGGTGAACAGATCCTCGCAAAGCCTCTTCAGCCCGATTATGAGCATGGTCTTTTTGTGAGAGAGTACATGCAGATGGTGCAAGCAACAGGCAAAGGCATGAAAGACAGACCGTTGTTAATCAGCCGGGAAGAGTTTAACCGAGGGTATACTTTGTATTGTTTTGACTTGAGTCCTGATCAGGGCTGCTCTGAGCACTATTCATTGATCAGGAACGGCAACCTCAGAGCCGAAATTAGATTTACACAGCCCCTCCCCAACACCGTTAATATGATACTCTATGCAATATTTGAAAACCTTATTGAAATAAGTCACACACAGAATGTACTTTTTGATTAGAATTAGAATAGAATTAGAATAAGTTTATTTATAGGCCGCCCTTTTCCCTGAGGGGACTCAGGGCGGCTAACAACTTATATGGGAGGGGATACATACAATCACATATAACATAACATGTAATTTAAAAATAAGCAACATTCATTCAGCATTCGGGTGGGGGCGCATTATAATCTTTACCCCCAGGCCTGACGGGATAGCCAGATCTTGAGGGCTGTGCAGAAGGTCTGAAGGGTGGTGAGGGTACGAATCTCCACGGGGAGATCGTTCCAAAGGGATTATATGTGAGTATGGACACACAGCAGCTCCTCCACTTGTTCTCCGGAAATAAGGCCTTTCTAGGGGTCTACCCTTGTGACCTGTTACCCCAGAGACAGATCACCAAAAGACCTTTTGGATTAATCATAAATACCCATCCTCACACTCTTCCTGGGGAGCACTGGCTGGCCCTCTACTTTCCATCTCCAGGATATGGTGAATTTTTTGATTCTTATGTAAGACCTCCGGATAGCCATGACTTTCCTGACACCATAGTGATGTTTTTGGAGCAGCAAGCTGAGAAGTACACATTTCACCAACACCAATTGCAACACCCCAGTGCTGTGACCTGCGGACAACACTGTGCATTTTTTCTGCTGAACCGTACTAAAGGAGTAACCTATGAAAATATTTTAAAGATGTACTCCAATGTAGATATTAAAAATGATCAAATGGTAAAGCTGTTTGTAAAAACTATAAAGGTGGGGAGGGAACTGGGACCCTGTAACCGTCACCAGTGCATGCAGGCATGCATGCCTTACTGTAAAATAAAGAAAAAGACTTAAATGTTTAATGATCACTGTGTTTTTATTCATTTTAAAAATTGAGCCAGTCACCAAACCTGAGCTGGCTTCTAGGTTTTATTGTCCAAGGGCTAGAGGGTGTTCCTGTAAACATAGTCTTCTGAGCCCCAAAAGGTGCTGTCATAACAGAGTCGGGACTAGCAGCAGTTTCATCCTTAACAACCAGAGTATCTTTCAACTTTTCTATTTGCTCTTTAACAGCAGTAGACCCCAACACAGAAGTTGGAACATTCACTTCGGCCATAGCATTCATAAAATCATCCCATCCTTTAGGTTTCCGCTTCTCAGTAGGGGCTCGGTGTTGCGAGGCGCCTTTCACCAAGTCTAAAATATTAGTACCGAGAATAGGTACACCTTTGTATAAAAAGGTACCCCGATCATCGCAGGTTGAGACGTCCTGGTGTTGTTTCATTTTGTTCAGCAAAAGTTCTGCATTTTTTCTATAACGAGTGCTCACACCGCTTAGGATATCATCCATAGCGGTGGTCTGTGGAGTTGTTTGTGGCGGCTGCTCTGGTAATGTTGGAAGTGGTTGAGGCTCCCCCGGTGGATAAATGAGATTCAGTTTGCCTTTTCAGACTCATTTTGCCTGGTCAGTCTTAGATACCTCTGCAGTACAGAATTGTAGAGCTTAATCTTGTCATCCTCACTCAAATCATGCCTCTGAAGTATGTTGCGCATCTCATCATCCAACCAGTTAGTGGCTGTAGTCCCCATAGTAGGCATCCTGCCCTGTAGCTGCTCCATCTGATGACGCGACACCAGATACATTTTCTCTGCATGGTCCATGGTTTACCCTGCTAACAGGCTAGTCAACAGAGGAATAGCAGCCCCTAGCAAGGGACCTATAAAGCCGCCCGACTGAAGTATGATCTGTTTCTTCTTTTTGAGTGAAACCTTTCTATCGCTCAGCTTTTTAATGATACCCTTCTTACTCTTTAGAGACCGGAATTGTGAAGGTTTCAGAGGAAGATTTCCTTTTAGGGTGTTCAATGCTATTTCTGCTATTGACCCCACCAGGTCATTATTAGCATTGCATAAAATGGCTTTTCTCTGTCTTGGTCCGGACTTTACTAAGATTTTTAAAAGCCCCCAATTTCTACGTAACCTCTCTGACATCTTAAATGAACTAGTGCTAAGATAACTGGGTTACAACTTTTTACTCTTCTTTTTCATTGTGTAAACAGTAGGCCAATCAGGGGGGAAGAGCCCCGTTCTTAGCCTGTAGGATTCTGGAGTGCTGGCTGACAAATCTACTAATAGGTACCCGTATGGTTTGTGCGTGGCATCTTGGAATACTTCTAAAAAATACTTTGTGTTAGTGGGATACATCTGCCTGGCCAGTGTGACAATTTGCATTTGATCACAGGGGCCTCTGAATAAAACCAAATATTTGGAATTCAAAGCTATTGTCCTCATTTTCTTACCTTGAAAAAACAGGTTTTGTAGTATGAGAATAATGCTCAGATTTCTGTGATGAACGTACTGTGTAAAAGCCTTCTCTATTTGGTCGCTGTCACCGACAGATGCCATGAGATCATCTATCACAGCTAGAGTTACTTGATTTGGCGGAAACAAAACATCATCTTCAAAAGAAGACGGAAGACCTTCCATAAACTTAATATAAGGGAATTTATTAAGCAGTTCTTTGTACAGAGGTTGCCAACAGCTATAAAACCATACAATATTTTGAGGAGTTTGAGACAATACCCCATCACTATGTTCTAATATTTGTTTGATAAAAAAAGATTTACCAGAATTGGACGGACCACTTATAATACAGGAAAAAGGGTGTACAAATTGTGCAATGTTTTCCATAATCCTTAATAACTGTAAGGCAGTGTACAGTAATCCTCACTATTTAATAACCTTTTATTATACACAACTTTTAAAGTTTTTCGGAGGACCCTCGTTTCTAAGGTCCACTGTTTCTTAACCCTGACAATTCCCAACTATTCTACACTGATCTCCTTTTTTCTCTTTGCATCAGGCAGACAATAATCATCTACCAAATCTTTCAAACTGTCAAAGTTAACTTTACTGCTATTACCACAATTTAGCATGATACCCTGTTGCATTTAGGGTTCCCGAGGCTGAGGATGAAAGGAATGTCCACTCACGGATAGCTGAATCAACCAAAGTTTATTGAGCATCCAGAATTAACATGAGAATCCACAGCAAACTTATTAATCATGAAACATCATTCTTATAGTGTTTTCAGCTTCTTAGAGCTCTACGTATTATCTCATTATTGGCTAACAAGTCTCCAAGGCACAATAATTGGTTAGTCCTTACATCATTGATGTTCGTGAGAATGTTCACGTTGTAATAGCTAAGTAAATCAAGTATTATCAAATAAGTGAATAAAATGTTGCAGGTTATTACTTTGTATCATCCCGTGTCCTCGAACATCCCTGGGAACACTGCAAGAGCAAAGATTAGCTGACAGGCAAATATTTTCTGCAGATTGATGCAGTTTCTACTTACACGTGTAACCTCAGTTCTAAGGACCATCCAGATGATTCACTGTAAAAACCCTACATTTCCTCTCTTTTTGTTTTTAATGACGATAAAAGAGATTTTTCAAGAGCATGCATTTGAATCATATTCAAAGTAGGTGCAGGAGACTTACGAAACATAGCAAAAAACATAGCAAAAAATGAAGGAACACATTGCATACAACAACAGCAAAGTATAAGTAATACAATTATGCTCACACCATAGAAAAACAATTGTTTTAACCAAGAAATATTAGGTAACCAGCTAGTTAACCAATCAAAAGGAGAAAATTCATAATGTACATTATTTTTTATAGAAGCTTGTAAATTAGCTAATTCATCTTCAATAGTTCTATTAAGTGAATGAAAATGCACAGCACAAGCACGTTGACCAACTAAAGTGCAAAATCCACCTTGACGAGCTAGCAAATAGTCTATAGCAAAACGTTGTTGCATTAAATCTTGATTAAGTTCTTCAATTTCATTTTGCAAGTCTCTAATAATTGCAGCAGTAGCATTAATAGATTTCTCCAATCGGCATGTAAGACCTAAAATAGAATGTCTATTTTCTTGAGTTAATATTCCTGGGTATGATCCCAAAGAAATAGTTCCAGTTATTGCTCCAACTACTGCACGTCCAAAAGTATGCAATGAAGAAAATTGAGTATCAATAATAACTTCATCAGAACATTTTGATCCCAAGGCTGCACGTCTTTTTCTAGTTGGTAAACTTCCATAAGCACCCACTTGTACAGGTAACGACAAATATCCAATGGCAGCACATTGATAGTTTTGAGGGTGTACGTTAGTTGCATATTTATCAAAGAAAAACCACATTGTAGGATCTTTTAATTGCCATCCAGCACAGATTGATCCACCTGTGTCAGTATTAGAAAAAACAGTTTGAAAAATAGGAAAATTTTCAGGATACATTTCAGGTATGATGTTATGCCCTTGTGATGTTTTAATAGTACCCCATAACCAATATTTCTGAGTACAATAACTATAATTCCCTACTTTATCTAAAATACGTTTAGCTTTTGAGTAATCAGACCATTGATTAAACCAATTATGACGAGCATAACAACAAAAACATAAGCCTCTAGTAAATTGGTTAATGCGAATATACTTCCATCTAACTGAATTTAATTCATTTGGAGGAGTAGAAAATAGCCAAGAAGAAGAAATATGTTGAAGTTGCGAAACAATGAAAGCAGAAGAATTAATTAGATTAGGAATAAAAGCAACTTGACCAAGAGCCATAGGAGGTTCATAATATAAAGTTATATTATGACCATGAATCAAAAACATATATTGAGCGTGACGAATCCAAAGATTAGGACTAAGAGGAAGAGCAGGAATTGTTTCCGAGTTAGTAGAAACCGGAAAAGAAAAGAAAAAGAGAAAACAACACATGAGAAAAAAGGATTTTTTCAATTGATGTTGATCTTCAAGGTGATTCCAAGGCAATATTGGAGGACGTTGCATCCTTGGATCTATCATTTGTTTTTCCATGATAAGGACGAACACACCGGCCTGGAATCCACACAGCTTGCTTTGTTTGCAAATCCTCAACTGCAGCGTAACCTCGTCCAACTTATAACCATGATCAACTTATAACCTGGGGACATCTGAAAATGAAACTTGACTGGAATGTCTGAAAAGGAATCTAGAAAAATTAAGTAATTCCACGCATAAAGAGCAATAGAGATCAAATTTTGAATTTTTCTCAAATTGAAAGGACCAGATTCAGATTTTACCAATTTAGTTAATGTGGCTTTGAATGTACGATGAGCTCGCTCAATTATAGCTTGCCCTTGAGAATTGTAAGGAATTCCATGTATCAATTGAATGTTCCATTGTTGACAAAAAGAATTAAAGTCCTTGCTAGTATACGCAGGACCATTATCAGTTTTTAATTGAATTGGTCGTCCCATTACGGAAAAAGCAGAAAGACAATGAGACATGGCATCAAAGGTGCGCTCATGTCTAGCAGCAGTGACCCACAAAAAATGAGAATATGTATCAATGGATGCATGTAAATAAGTGAATGGTTTAAAGGTAGCAAATTGTGTAACATCCATTTGCCAAATTTGATTAGATTTTGTTCCTCGAGGATTTACTCCCATAGGAAAAGGAACAGCAAATTGTTGACAAGAAGTACATCCTCGAACAATGTCACGAGCCTGAGACATAGGAACAGAAAATTGTTTAGCCAAAGATTTAGCATTTTGATGAAAATATGAATGACTAGCAACAGGATCTGAAAAAAGAGTTGTGACTTCTTTGAGAGTCTCATCAGCTCGTCTATTTCCTTCCGTCAAAGGATTTTGAAAAGGAGAATGGCTCCTAATGTGCTCAACATATAAAGGAAAGACACGTGCTTCCAAAACATGTTTTAAAGATAAAAATAAAGACAAAAGATTAACGTCAAGAGAAACAGCACAATAAGCATAAGGAAGAGATTGCATTGCAAGAAAAACATATTTGGTATCAACAATTAAGTTAATAGGTTGATCAGAAAATAATCTCAGAGCCAAAATAACAGCTGCCAACTCAGAACGTTGGGCAGATGTCTGAACAGAAGTGAATTTAGAAAACCATTGTTGACCATCCGTCCAAACCACAACTCCACGAGTGGGTGATCCGTCTGTGAAAATAGTTAATGCTTCAGGAAGAGGAGAACGAGTAAAAATAGAAGAAAATGAAAGATTCAATGTATTTGTAATAACTATTCTAGGATCTTTAGGTAAAGAATATTGAATATCACCAAGGTAATTGGAAAATGCAATTTGATATGAATCAGAAATGGTCATCAAATGTTCATGTTCAAGTTTAGTACGAGTGAAAGCTATTCCATCCAGATCATGACCTATTAATTGCAAAGATCTTCGTCGTGCTTTCATAATCAATTCTTCTAAAGCCTGTTGATAAGGAAAAATGTTTCTAGGAGGAGAAGCAGACAAATTCAACCATTCATGAATATGAATCACTTTTTCATCCAAAATAGAATAAAGACATCCAGTAGGTAAAGGTGATGTAGGAAGAATTGCTAACCACAACTTTTTGGTTATAGAAGCAATTCTATCAACATATCCCAATTTAAATTTAGTTAGAATTTCTTGGAGACATTTCTTTTGCAAAACAGTAAGTGAAACCAAATCTCCAGGTTTTTTGGAACCTTTTAATAGAGAGAAAAGAGGTAACATTTCTCCTGTAGAAATTTTAAAATATGGACGAGCCCAATTGATTGTACCTAAAAGTTTTTGCCACTGAACCAAAGTGTATGAAGATTGCACCTTAAGTTCAGGTAAAATAGGAATGGAAGAAGATTGTAAGACTTTAAAACCTAAATAAGAATATGGTTCAGAACGTTGTATTTTTTCAGGAGCTATAAAAAGCCCTCTGCTTGCTACAATGGTAGTCAATTGTTGTAGCACTTGTTCTTCATCAAGATTTTCACCTGCAATTAAAATATCATCCATATAATGGAAAATAAGATAAGAAGGAAATTGATCACGAAAAGGTTGTAACGCTTGATCCACAAAATATTGACAAATAGTAGGAGAATTTAGCATACCTTGTGGTAAGACACACCATTGAAATCTTTGTGTAGGCTGACTATTATTTAAAACAGGCACAGTGAATGCAAATTTTTCTCTATCCTGTGACTGCAAAGGAATGGTGAAAAAACAATCCTTCAAATCCACAACTAATAATTTATAAGACTGTGGGATTAAATTAGGATTAGGAAGACCACATTGTAAAGGTCCCATTGGTTGAATACATTCATTTATTTTCCTAAGATCAGATAAAAATCTCCATTTTCCACTTTTCTTCTTAATAACAAAGACAGGGGTGTTCCATGGACTAGTAGAAGGTTCAATATGGCCAGCAGCCAATTGCTCCTGGACTAAGGAATGCAAAGCAATCAATTTTTCAGAAGATAGAGGCCATTGCTCAATCCAAACAGGTGTAGAACAAAGCCATTTAAGAGGAAGCGCCATCATCCAAAATCAAATGAGCATTAAGAAGAGAAAGAAGGTCCCTACCCCAAATATTAGTATGAATATCTAAAATGTAAGGATGTAAGGATACAGACTTACCAGCAGAGGTCGTGATGGCTATGGAATGAATGCTTTGCCAAGCATTTGTAGACCCACCAATGCCCCACAAGGAATTAACATCACGTTTAGGCCATTGGACAGGCCACTGTAAAAGTGAGATGACAGTAACGTCGGCTCCTGTGTCCAACAAACCTTGAAACGGTTGCTTATTAAGATACAAAGTAAGAAGTGGTCTATGAGAATTAATAGACTGCAAGAGGCCTATAGAAGTAAGAGTAGAACCAAATCCAGAATCACCACGATTTCCAGTACCTGGGTTAGGTATTTTATAGGGAAGCAAAAGAAGTTGTGCTACAGAAGATCCTTTAGGAAGAAATTGTGGAATGTTAACCCAAATTTGCATAAGAATCACTCCAGTGTAATCAGAATCAATAACTCCTGGAACCACAAAACATCCCAATTTATGAGCAGAAGAACGTGGTAAGATGATGCCAACCAAACCAGAAGAAAGAGGACCAGTGTATTGAGAAGCAACCAATTTTACCTCTAAAGGAAATTTAAAATCCAAATCAGCTTGAGTAATTAAATCGATCCCAGCACTACCTGCTGTGGCTGAGGAAGCGCTAGAGAGGGAGGAGGAACAAGAGAGGGGGGAGGAAAATTCACAACGGGAAAGGCACTCTTTGTTTTCTGGGTGGGTGCCACACCCACCTGGCCGTTTCCCGAACTCAAACGAAATCTACACTGATTTGCCCAATGAAAACCCTTCTTGCAAATAGGACACTTCTTCACAGGACGCTCACTACCAGTTGATGTTGAACGACAATCTTTCTGAAAATGCCCTAATTTTCCACATCTAAAACAGTTCCCTGGAGGCTTCCTCCCTCTTTGAATCGCTGCAGCCAACAAATTCATTTTATATGATTGAGAACCTACATCCTGACAAACACGTAACATGTCTGCTAACGTGTATTGATTTGTAGCTTTTAAAGGCTGCAAAGCACGTTTACAGTCCACATTAGCATTTTCAATAGCCAACTGACGAAGCAATTCTCCAGCCGCTTCCTGATTATCCAACTGTTGATGCAAAGCTTTTGAAAGTCTCTCCACAAAATCAGCATAAGGTTCATTCACTCCCTGGCGTATGTTAGAAAAGCTAACTTTAGGTTCTCCGGCTTGAGGAACCTTGAGAAAAGACCTGAATGCACATTCAGAAACTACCGCCAAAGTTGCAGGAGGAAGTAAAACCTGATTAGGAATATCTGCAAACTGACCTGATCCAAACAACTGTTCCACTGTGTAAACTCCACCACTACCTAAAGCAGCTGCCTGAGAATGACGCAAATACTCACTTTCCCAAACAACATACTGCATAGAAGTCAAAATCATTCTAAACAATTGTTTCCAATCCTGCGGAATCATGGTATAGCCATTCTTAATTCCTTCCAAAAGACCTTTAGTAAAATTTCCAGTGATACCATAATCAGAAATAGCCTTCTTTAACTCCCTTAAAATCTGAAATGGCAAACCTTCCCACTCAGCAATCTGCTGACCTGGTTGTGGCCCTGGTTGATATTGAACCGGACACACAGACAACAAATCAGCTAACTCTTCTCCAGAAATATTAACATCTGATTTACAATTTTCTACCATTTTCTGAAAAGCAGACTTTAGAAGAATATTAGCAGAAGGATGAGGAATAGGAGGAAGAGAAAAAGGAGGAGGAATAGGAGGAGGTAGAGAAGGTGGAATGGGAATAGGAGGAGGTGGAAGAGATGGAGGAGGCTTTATCATAATGTCAGAAGGAGGAGAAGAAGGTATTATTTCAGACTCAGATTTAAGATCAAAAGAAGAAATTTCTTTTTCAGACAGTGGAGGAAAAATCACAGTATTAGAATGTTGAGAAGGAGGGGATGATAAGGAAGAAACAGAATCTTCTTTCTGACCAAACATTTCTACAGCATGCCGACACAAATGCCAAGCGTGCAAAACATCTACATCTTTCCTAGGCTCAGAATGCAAAACCTTGCCAACTTTTTCCCAATCTGACAACTTCAAAGAACCTTGTATAGGATAGAAAGGACAACTTAAAGCAATTTCACGGACCAGCCGAAAAAGAGCCTTTTGTGACACACATAACTCAGACTTCTTAAGAAGATACCCTAACTCACTAACATGCTTCCTCTGCTCTTGAGAAAGCGAAGATCCCATACTTACTAAGAAAAGCCCTTGGGCTGACGACGCGTCTGTCCTCCTCTGGACGAAGTACGGGTCCCTGTTCGGGCGCCAAAATGTTGCATTTAGGGTTCCCGAGGCTGAGGATGAAAGGAATGTCCACTCACGGATAGCTGAATCAACCAAAGTTTATTGAGCATCCAGAATTAACATGAGAATCCACAGCAAACTTATTAATCATGAAACATCATTCTTATAGTGTTTTCAGCTTCTTAGAGCTCTACGTATTATCTCATTATTGGCTAACAAGTCTCCAAGGCACAATAATTGGTTAGTCCTTACATCATTGATGTTCGTGAGAATGTTCACGTTGTAATAGCTAAGTAAATCAAGTATTATCAAATAAGTGAATAAAATGTTGCAGGTTATTACTTTGTATCATCCCGTGTCCTCGAACATCCCTGGGAACACTGCAAGAGCAAAGATTAGCTGACAGGCAAATATTTTCTGCAGATTGATGCAGTTTCTACTTACACGTGTAACCTCAGTTCTAAGGACCATCCAGATGATTCACTGTAAAAACCCTACATTACCCTTCACTTTTACCACTGCTTCACCATTGGATAAAGCATAAGCATACGTTTTGGGGCCGGCCGCAATAAACTCTGTTATCGTAGTGTTTGGTGGAATTTCGCTTGTCAGTTGTCCGAAATAATCACCCAAAGGGGGTGTCCACGCCCCCTCTCTACTTACAAAGATGACTGAATCGGTGTCATGGTACAGACACCTATCGCCCAGCCCCTCCAGTAGTCTGTATAATTCTAGCCGTGCATAAGCGGTCGTAAAGCTGGCAATGAATACATTAGTGCATGAGGATTTGGTGGGTTGGTTCTTGGCAGTTTTCCATGTCATGACAGCTGTCTCTGTATCCACAAACTCACACGAAGAAACATCATAATAGGGCACAAAAAGATATTTGAATAATTCCTCAGGGTTTGTCACCACTGATGTGGTCAGGTGATTGGTGCTCTGCCCAAACTTGCCCCACAATGAATTTAAAAAGAGTTTGGCAATCTGTCTTTTGGCAGGATTTACTTCAAAGTGGTCACGTCGTAAATGGACCCCTTCCATCTTTTCGTAATCCTGAATATATTGCTCTTTATCCTGATCTGTTTTGCACCATTCAGGGTAACCACTGGCCTCCTGTTTCTGTCTGAGATGCATGTTCATATAGCCTGAAAATAGCTCATTTGAAGTTTTTTCAAAATGCCAGATCTCATAGATTTCAACAATTCTGTAACCTTTTTCTAAGGCTACATTCAATTCAACAGTACACCATGTTCCGGTCAGAGCTCTTTCCTCATCACTGTGTTTACAGGGGGAGGTTTGCAGTTTTTCTGTGCAGGTTGCGCACAAATTAAACATTTATTTGCCCCCTGATTTGTGAGGTAGGACTTGGAAATAGAGATTCCTTGGCGGGTACACTTTGACTTTGACTAGCCCAAAATATTGCTTTATGTCCCCAAAGTTTTGATAGATGATTTGAGGGTGCCCAATTGGATACTCCTTGGTCTTATTCACAAAAGGGTACAAACTGGTGAAATCGTAGTATAAGATTTGTTCACCAGGTTTTGGTTTGTAGTACAGGCATGTAGCATTTGTTCTACCACCAAAAAAAGCATCTCGAGGATTCGAAGGAGCTGGGAGCTTATTCTCAACTAGAAACTGCTTCAAAGAGGTGTCATCCTCCACCATGGCACGCCACTCATGTTCCCAGATGCAGCGCACAGCATAACCCTGTGACCTGAGGTATTCTTTAATCCTAGTACGGCTGTGCAGGCTACCATATGTTGAATCAAGTAATTTGTTGAAGTCTTTTTCAGAGTAGCAGACAGGGCACCCATGAAAAAAACACCCGTGAAATTCAAAAGCTGTGGGGGTTCCATTTATGACCGCGAAACCATCCAAAAAATATTTGCCCACTTTCTTTTCACCACCCTTCAGAGCATGTTGAATATTGAGCTTCTCAGTGTGCTCTATATACAACAACCATTGAATTGCTGGAGCCGAATACCTTTTCTGTGTATTGTGATAATTGTCCAATGGTATTGCTTTTCAAATACATGAACAGGTACTGCGCCATGCAGACAGATGCCAATGTGATATATTGGAAGGGGTCAATGCATTGAATCTCCTCAACAATATCCAACCCGACCCCACTGTGGTACTCACGCTCAGTCATTTTCATCACCTGATCCCTAAATCGAATACAGGCCTCTCTTAATATATCTACATCCTGTCTGCAACAGTAAGCCAGAGCCTTCTTTAGTTTAAACACAGTACCTCTATTAGCAGTGTGCCATTTCAGGAATTCTTCTCTCTCCCCGGGCATCATAGTTTCTGGGCTGTAATACTTGGTTTCAGGGAGTGGCCCCACGTAGTCTTGATTGGCCATTGTATTGAACAAGTGAGGGAAATATCCTTTGCAGCCTTGAAACCCCATAGCTTTGGGTAATTTGGATAATTTAAGTGGTTAAAAATGAGAGGCTATCAATAAACCGAATCTTATAGTCTGGAAGGGTAATACACAGTAGTTTCCCCCCCTGACTTATAAGTTGAACCTTAACCTTTTCTCGGATCAGCTGCCTCAGTACAAGGTATCCATCATAACCTTTGGAGTTGTGTGCAATAAAAGTACAACCTTTAAACTTATGATTTATAAATTTCTTTATAAACTGTTCCAAGCATCTAACACCATAACAATCCCACCTCACAACATCTTTATCGTCCTCATCTTTCAGCATATCCCTGGCACATGTATAATTAGGTAATTAGGTAATAATTACTGAGGGGTAAACTTTATCCTTTTTTAAAGAACATTTTGTATAATCCACCATATTTTTATCCAAAATGCTTTAACCTTTTTACAAGTCCACCATATATGAAAGTAAGTAGCATCAGCACAGTCACATCTCCTCCCCTGTTTGTTTTTTTTTCTAGAGGGCACACACGACCTGCCTGTTCCCCCAAGCACTGGGTAGGTCAGAGTGGAAGGATGTGTGATCTCTTTTTTATTCCCTTTTATTCTTTTTTGGTTTTATGATGTTTCCCTTAAGCGTATATACTATGTTTTGTTCTGTGTAAACTGCCCACAATTTCGTTTCAAGGGTGGGATAACTTTCCAAAGGTTTTCAACAAAAGATAAAAATAAGGTAAAACTAAAATTTCCAGGGAGACTGTTTAATTGAGGGAGGGGCTTAGACTCTTCTCTCCATTGAAACCTGCCCCTTCCCACTGGAGGACTGGGTGAAATCCTGGCTAGGAATCATTTTGCCCAGATTTGGCTGCAACACCACCTGACCCTCTGTCGTTGAGTGAGAGTGCCAGCTCCAGTCTCACGATCCTCCAGGTTAGATTCCTGCAGCAGACATGCACCGCACCCCCAAAGATCTGGTTAGAACACTGTAGCTAGTCTCAGAAGGACGGAAGCACCTGCCACCTCTTTCCATTTATTGCGCCTTTTATTACTGTGCGAAACAAACTTTTATCAACGTGCAGCCACAGATCCGTAGACTTTGAACCGGAGGAGAACTTCAGCGGAGCTCGGAGGACTGTCATTGGCGGAGCTTTGTCTTCGGTTGCAGGTACAAATAAAACAGGGGAGTGGCGGAAGGAAGCGGAGTCCGAGACGGCCTAGGGGGCGAAGGGGGATCGATCGGAGAGCCTCAGAAGAAGAATGAGCGAGGAGGGCATCGTTCACACAACCGGGGTGACCAGGAGGTTTGAGCTCTACCGTTGCCTGGGTCTGGACATCGTCTCACTTGGGACCCCTCCCTCCCTCCCTCCTTCCAGGACCCCCGGAAGACAATAAGGGAGCAGCGTTTTGTTCTCTCTTCTTCGCGGACCCGGACGGAGCGGAGAAATTTGGCAGAGTTGGACTTTTTTGCGGTTCCGGACGGGACCCGAACGGGGGCAGCGCCTAAGCGAATTAACGGAGGGCGTCTTCGGTTGGAGGTGCACGGGGGCGCCTGGTTGGAGAGCGATGCTGCTGCCCCGGGCGCCCCTCTTGCTCTTGGGAGTTGTGCTGGGGTCCTTCGTGCTTGGGACTCTTTGCGGTGAGTTTGCGACGGGGAGGGGGAAAGGAAACAGACGGGGAGGGGGTCTCATGTCCTGAGCTGGGTCTTTCTCTCCCCCATCCTCCCCGCTCAGTCCCAAACGCCTTTCCCAGAAGGAAAAATCCTCCTCCTCTCGCGATTCAGCGATCCTAGTTTAAAAAAACTTTAGTAACGGATTTGTAATCAGCCCCCATTTTTATTTCTGGGAGAACAGAGAGTAGAAGTGAAAAAAGAAGTTTTTAGACTTCAGCCCTGCCGTCCTTCTCCTGGTCCTTCCTTCTCCTGCCTGGGCGGAGTCCTCACCATCCAGCTCCACCCTTATCATCAAGCTTTGCCCTCACTGGAAAGATCCTCAGCTCATTTGTTCCAGTTTAGAGAACCTGTTGGGGAGGGGCTGTTTCTGATAATAGCAATAGCACATAGATTTCTGTACAGCTTGATACTGCTTGACAGTCCTCTCTAATAAGTGCTTGAAGGGGATGGTGTTGTAGTACAGACCCCCACAATTCTGCTCTTCTCCCTCTTCCCTCTCCAGCCTCTCCTTCCCATTCCCTGTCCTACTTCTACCGCCAACTCTCAGAGCCCACTCAGGGCCAGAACCAGTTCTTCATTAGGGGCTACTTGAATGACCAGCCCATCATCCGCTTTGACAGCCTCACCAGGAAGACGGAGCCTCTGGTGCCCTGGGTGGAGGAGGTGGAGAAGGAGATGTTTCTGGCCCCTGAGTGGGTCTTCAGGGATGACCTGGATAAGTTATCAAAACTGGACTACCATGCTGGAGGTAAGCAATAGCAATAGCAATAGCAGTTCGACTTATATACCACTTCACAGGGCTTTCAGCCTTCTCTAAGCGGTTTACAGAGTCAGCATATCGCCCCCACAATCTGGGTCCCCATTTTACCCAACTCAGAAGGATGGACGGCTGAGTCAACCTTGAGCCGGTGAGATTTGAACCACCGAACTGCAGTTAGCAGTCAGCTGAAGTGGCCTGCAGTACTGCACTCTAACCACTGCGCCACCTCGGCTCTAAGCAGAGCCAGGGACAGCAATGACTCCTGAAAAGGAAAGAAGACCCCCAAATCCCCACCCCCAATTATCTCTCTCACTTAAAAACTCTTCATGGCCTGACCTCAATAGTAATAGCAGCACTTAAATGTATATACAGCTTCACAGTGCTTTACAGCCCTCTCTAAGCAGTTTACAGAGTCAGCATCTTGTCCCCAACGATCTGGGTCCTCATTTTATGGACCTCAGAAGGATGGATGGCTGAATCAACCTTGAGCCTGTTCAGATTCAATCTGCCAATTTGCAGTCATCTGGCAGTCAGCAGAAGTAGCGTGCAGTACTGCACTCTAACCACTGCGCCACCATGGCTCCAACAGGGTTAACTGAGGTAAAAGACATTTCTCCTTGTAGGATAAAGAGGGGAAGGGGAAATCGGGTTTCTCTCCCTGGGAGGAATGAGAGGTAGAATAAAATTGTGTCTTAGGAGAGGAATGCTGGACCCTTTTCATTCACATCCATTCTTTCTGGATTTCTTTCAGGGCGTCACACCTGGCAGGTGAATTTGGGCTGTGAACTCAGGGAAGATGGGAGCAAAAGAGGATTTTTGCATTATGGCTACGATGGGATGGACTTCATCAGCTTCGACAAGGAGACTCTTACATGGGTGACAACTCAGCCTCAGGCCGAGAAGGTGAAGGAGAAGTGGGCGGAGGACCCAAGGTGGTCCCACGGAAACAAAATCTTCCTGGAGAAGACCTGCATTGAGTGGCTTCAGAGATACCTGTCCTACCAGAAGGAGGTTCTGCAGAGGATTGGTGAGTGGCAAAAGACGGTCTCCACTGAGCATGTTTCTGTAGGCTCCCCCTCCCCATATTATTTCTACCCTACATAGCCAAGACACACATTGCAGAGATTCAGGAGAAATCTCACATCATATTACAGAAGGAAAATAATCTTCAATGATCCCAAAATAAGGACTTGAAAGACAAAGAAACTGAGTGGGAAAATAAGATCCAGTCCAATTGCAATGAGAAAATCTTAGAAAGCAAAAGGAACCAACTTTGGGTCAGAAGAAAAAGATCACTTCCTGATTCCTATGGGGAACTTGAGCAAATTCAATGGGGGGGGGGCTGAATCAATTCCCAAATTAGGGTTTATGTTGATCAGTTTGACAACTTTACCCCGAATCCTATATATTTGGTTTTTTTAAAAGGAAGAGCTTCAATGTTCCCATCTTTGTGGGTACCAGAGGTTCAGAGGAGGAGAGGGAGAAGAGGGAGAGGGGGACCAAAGGAGGACTTGATATTTAAATCAACTTGCCAGAAACTCTAGAAATCCCAGGAACTCAGGTGTTGCTGTTTCTGCAGAGCCTCCGGTGGGGAAGGTGACTCGCAAGGTGGTGGATGGCAGCCTGGAGATCCTCATCTGCCAGGCCTTTGGCTTCTACCCCAAGGAGATCCAGGCCACCTGGAGGAGGGATGGAGAGGTCTTCCAGTATGAGACCCTACAAAGGAACGTGGCCCCCAACTCAGATGGGACCTATTATGTCTGGCTCAGCATTGAGATCGACCCCAAGGAGAGGGACCACTTGCGGTGTTACCTGGAGCACAAGGGCTTGCGGGAGCCCCTGGTCTTGGCCTTGAAGGAGGAAACAGGTGAGAGGTTGGATGATGAAGACATAGATAAGTGTCATCTCTACTGTTCAGATAGAGCTATGATATCTAGTCCTGCATTTAGCAATGGGAGAGATGAGATGATCTGGAAATCTGAAAAGATATGAGGCTATGAAACTGAAAGAGTTTTCCTTTCTGATAGAATTATTTGGTCTTAAGAAGTTATCCCATGTTATTCAATGACTTTTTCCACTGGTCTTTTGTCAATCCAACAAGATAGACTGGCAGAAGAAACCAGTCTCATGGTGCTTCTTTTGCAGGAAGTCCTCGACTTACCATAGTTTGTTTAGTGACCGTTCCCAGTTACAACGGCACTTTAAAAAGTGACTTGTGACCCGTTTCATAGTTAGAACCCTTGCAGCATCCCCATGGTCACGTGATCAAAATTCGGACACTTGGCAACTGACTCATATTTATGACAGTTGCAGGGTCACCTGATCCCCTTTTGTGACCTTCTGGAAACCAAAGTCAAGGGGGAAGTCAGATTCACTTAATAACCATGTTACTGCCTTAACAATTGCAGTGATTCATTTAACAACTGTGGCAAGAATGATCATAAAATGGAGGAAAATTCACTTAACAACTGACTCAGCACCAGAAAACTTGTTCTCAAATTTGATTGTGAACTGAGGACTATCTGTAGTATAAAATGAAATTTACAGAATCTTGCAATCTGAACATTTCTCTTCAGGGGAACCAAGAAGGGTTTGTAATTTTTCCTTAATCTGATTTCTTGGCCCAGGCTGAAGCCACCCTCATCTAATCAGTCTTGGTGACGTGGCACGACAAAACCGCGCTATGCAAAATAGCGGAGATTAAATCGTGTCGCTAAAGTCGCGACGTCATCACCGCGCATCATCACCGCGGGGACAACAGCGCGGCGACAGAAGGGCGTTCTTTGCCTCCAAAGGTAGCCCTCCTCCTCCAGCGGCAGCGGACACGGGGCAAAGCGGGCTGCCCAGCAGCAGCAGCAGCCTGCGGGAAGGGTCCAGCACAGCCACGGGGGGCAGCAGGAAGCCCGCGGGGGGCCCGAGCAGGGCTGCCGACGCTGGCGGCGGAGGAGGACGCAGCAGCGGCGGCGGCTGAGGCTCTCCCGGGCCGGCGAAGCGGGCTTGCCCGGCAGAGGCAGGCCGCCCTCTTCTTCCTCAACAACATCTCCTTGGATGGGCGGCCGCCGCCACCGGGCAAGCCCGCTTCGCCGGCCCGGGAGAGCCTCAGCCGCTGCCGCGTCCTCCTCCGCTTCCTGCTTCCCCCCGCGGCTGAGCTGGACCGTTCCCACGGGCTGCTGCTGCTGGGCAGCCCGCTTTGCCCCGTGCCCGCTGCCGCTGTCAGCTGGAGGAGGAGGGCTACATTTGGAGGGAAAGAACGAAGCATGTAGAACGCCCTTCTGTCACCGCGCTGTTGTCGCGGCGGTAGGGTCGTTTTTTTCTTAGCGCTTCAGACCCCGCGGATTTGCCTCCGCACTTATGTCGGCGCGGATAAGGGCATCGCGGTTTTGTGGTAGAACCCTTGGTGATGGCTCTTCCTTCTGCCCTTCAAGGCCATTCCCTCTGCCATCTATAGCCTGGAGGGGAGGGGCTGTAGGTGGGGGCAGTTTCTGAAGGCCAGTGCAGGTTGGGAAATGCTTCTGTTGCTCAGCATCTCCACTTCAGGGACCTCAGCATCTGTCTAATTGGAACTATATTTCTTCTCCCTGTTTAGCTAGAATATGGTGGATTTCCTTGGGAATTGTGATTGCCATGATCTTGATTCTCTTCCTGATATGTAAGTTCCCAGTTTTTAACTTCCTGGGGGGCTGGTGGGAGGAGCTGCTGGCTGTGAGTGAGGGAGACTGAGTGGGAGTACAGAGGAGAAAGGTAGCAGCCCGCATGCCTAAAACAGTAATAATACATTCAGGGTTAGTGTGCTTGATATTGTGATTTGATTTGATTTCAAAATGACTGGCTTAGTTCGTGCAATCCTTGTTTTGCAGCTGTCTTTCGCAGTACTCTTTTCAAATTTTGATACTGTCCCCAAATTTTGATACTGTAAACAAATTACTAGTTACATGGACAGATCACCTATCTAGAATCTCTAATCTGTGCTCTCCAAGGAGAAATTAGGTGCCCAATTCAGCCATTCCACTCTATTGAGCTGCCACGCTATCAGCCCCCTCTACCACAAAGATCCTGCCAGAGAAGGGCAGGATGGATAACCGTGCAATCTGGCAGGGTGAGAGCTGTGGACCACAAACACAAAGCTTTCGCTCTGTCCCAGCATAACAGATACAGTGTCCTTGCTGACCTTAATAGGGACACTAAAGTGACAGGTCAAGATAGATGATGATGACTCAAATAAGCAGGGGATCGTGGTCTAAGATGAAGAAGTTACTTTTGAAAGGGGAAAGTGTGAAACAGATATTACACATCAGTCACACAAGAAGAGCAAGGTATCCAAAAAGAGAAGTCATCTTCTGGTTGGTGATTCAATGGTAAGGGATGTAAATGTAGGAAAGGATATGGAGGTTTTGAAAGAGGTCAGGTGTCTGCCAGGTGCTTCTGCCAGCAGAGACAAGAGGCATATTCTTAAATAGTCAGGAATGCCAGTAAGGACTGTGATGTTGATGCTATTATACATCTTGGCACAAATGATCTGTCCCATCTGTACTTTCTGTGCAGAATGATTTCCAGAACTTGGAGTATGAACTTAGTAGCATAGGTTGTAGGCTTATCTTTTCAGAGGTTTTACCATTATATAAGGAACAAAGAGGGAAGGGCCAGTGTGTAGCAGAGTTTAATGTGCAGCTAAAGGAGTGATGTAAAAGAGAAGGCTTTGGTTTTATTAGTCATGATGCCTGCAGTTGGTCCAATGAAAAACTGTACAAAAGAGATGGTTTGCACCATCCAAGAAAGGGACTGAGTTACTTGGCATTAAATTCACAGATTTTCTGGACAAACTTTTAAACTGAACAGTGGGGACAGAGAATTAATTGATACAGATCTAAAATTAATGGGGTTATCAGTGCATGTAACATAGATGTTTGTGCAGCATTTCTTTGATATTAGTTTAACATCCTGTTGCGAGTTGTTCCATGCCAAGTTGGCTCCAGTGAGTTGCCCCACAGTGAGTTGGGAGAGGCAGGTGGTCATAAACTGACCCACCATAAGCCCCTGACCCACCAACAACATTTTCAATGGGAGTCACAAAGGAAGAAGAAACTATGCAGCCATTTTTCAATTTCCTGTAATTCCAGAATGTTCATCCCTAGAACAGACAAAAGAGAGAAGGTGCAGTGGTAAAAATTGCAAGTAGGGGTAGAGGACAACACTGGGCAAGAACCACCAGGCATGTTCCTTTATATATGTGGTGAGCACATCTTGTCAATCAAGAATTGGGATGTCCTGTAAGATCTCTAAGAGGAACCTGGGGAGTTTTAATTTTGATGTTAACTTTTCATTTTCTCGTAGTCCAGCACATCTTCTCAACCAACATTTTTGCCCTTCAGCCATCATAAAGATAATGGGATAACAGATACTCCTTTCTCCCTCCTTCTTGTCTCTAAGAGCCGAGGTAGTGTAATGATTAGAATGCAGTACTGCAGGCTATTTCTGCTGACTGAAATTTGGCACTTTAATTCTCACCAGGCTCAAGGTTGACTCAGCCTTCCAGCCTTCCAAGGTCGGTAAAATGAGGACCCAGATTATTGGGGGAAATATGCTGACTCTCTAAACTGCTCAGAGGGGACTGTAGAGCACTGTGAAGCGGTATATACATCCGAGTGCTGTTGCTATTTTCAAGATACTGAGTTAAAATCCAGACAATTGTATCATCTGAGCCTTTCAAGGTCTTAAACATAAATCCTTCTCCAGGTCAGGCAAAAGCTCTTTACCTAAGCAATAAATGAGATGTCCTCTCTTTTTTGTCATCTATCAGGCCAGTGGTGGCGGTTTAGGAAAAATATATCCCAGCAAGTGAAATCTAATTATATTTCTTCTGAAATGGCTGCTTTCCCCCTTGTTTCTGGTACAGAAGGTGAGATTCAATCACAGACAATTCCTCAACCCCAAGTAACTGTAGAGGTGAGTCTGATAATTGCTGGAGTCATGTCATTTCATTTATTAAATTTATAGGCCGCCCAATCCCGGAGGACTCCGGGCGGCTTACAATGAAAGAAGAAAAAAAAGAAAAAAGAAAAGAAAAATAAGTAAAAAATAGTTTAAAATTCACAACACACATACGTTCTAATCGGGGCTGGACCTTAACACTAAGGTCAACAGCCCCAGGCCTGCCAGAACAGCCAGGTTTTAACGGCTTTCCTGAAGGCCATGAGAGTGGGTAAGGTCCGGACCTCTGGGGTTAGCTGATTCCACAGGGTCGGAGCAGCCAGAGAGAAGGCTCTCCTCCAGGGGCCCGCCAGCTGACACTGTCCAGCTGACGGTATCCGAGGGAGGCCCACCCTGTGGGATCTTATCGGCCATCTGGAGGTGTATGGCAGTAGGCGGTCTCGCAGATAGGCTGGTCCTAAGCCATGTAGGGCTTTAAAGGTAATAACCAACACCTTGAATTGCGTCCGGAGACCAATTGGCAGCCAGTGCATTTCGCGGAGGACAGGTGTAATATGGGTGTATCTCGGTACACCCAATATCGCTCACGCGCCTGCATTCTGGACTAGCTGTAGTCTCCGAACGCTTTTCAAGGGTAGCCCCATATAGAGCGCATTGCAATAATTGAGCTTTGAGGTGAGAAGGGCCTGAGTGACCGTCTGAAGTGCCCCCCTGTCCAAGTAAGGCCACAATTGGTGTACCAGGTGAACCTGGGCAAAGGCCCCCCTGGTCACAGCCGAAAGATGGTGTTCAAGTGTCAGCTGCGAATTCAGAAGGACCCCCAAATTGCGAGCCCTCTCTGAGGGGTGTAAATTTTCACCCCCCAGGATCAAGGACGGACTGTCTGAACTGTCCCTCGGGGGCAACATCCAAAGGCACTCGGTCTTGTCGGGATTGAGTACCAATTTGTTCATCCCCAACCAGATCCTGACAGCTTCCAGGCATCGGCACATCACGTCCGCCACTACACTGAGCTGGCACGGGGCAGATAGATATAATTGAGTACCATCTGCATATTGATGGTACTTTATCCTGTGCTGTCGTATGATCTCACCCAGCGGCTTCATGTAGATGTTGAATAGGAGGGGGGACAGGACCGAACCCTGTGGCACCCCACAACACAAAACTCTGGACTTGGAATACAACAGAAACTCAAAACCATGAAGGTTGTTGGGGTGGGAAATTGATCCCCAAGACAGCTGGACACACTCTGGTCAACTGCTCTGCAAGAAATATCCAGCCCAGCTCAGTCCTGCTGGCCCACCAGCTCAGAGGGAGGAGTGGGAGACAGGGAAGGAACAGGAGTGGGGTGAGGAAAGGGAGAGCAGGGTTCTGTTTATAGTTTATAGTTTATTTATTTGTATGCCGCCCTTTTCCCTGAGGGGACTCAGGGCGGCTCACAAGTTAGGGGAAGGGGAGGACAAAACAAGTTATGAACATAAAACAATACATTGTTAAAAGAAAACACAACTATCATACCATTCGGGTGGGGTTAGGATCTTTAGCCCCAGGCCTGCTGGGACAGCCAGATTTTAAGGGCAGTGCGGAAGGTCTGGAGATGAGGGTACGAATCCCCACGGGGAGTTCGTTCCAGAGGGTCGGAGCAGCCACCGAGAAGGCCCTCCTCCGGGTAGTTGCCAGAGGCCTAATCTATGTGATCTAATCGGTCTAGTGGAGGTAATTGGCAGTAGGCGGTCTCTCAAGTACCCAGACCCAATACCATGAAGGGCTTTGTAGGTGACAAGTAGCACCTTGAAGCGCACCCGGAAAGCAACAGGTAGCCAGTGCAGCTCGCGGAGGATAGGTGTTACGTGGGTGAAGCGAGGTGCACCCACGATCACTAGCGCGGCCGCATTCTGGACCAGCTGAAGTCGCCGGATACTCTTCAAGGGCAGCCCCATGTAGAGCACATTGCAGTACTCCAGCCTAGAGGTCACAAGGGCACAAGTGACTGTTGTGAGGGCCTCCCGGTTCAGGTAGGGGCGCAACTGGTGCACCAGACGAATCTGGGCAAATGCCCCCCTGGTCACAGCTGACAAGTGATGCTCGAAAGTCAGCTGTGGATCCAGGAGGACTCCCAAGTTGCGGACCCTGTCTGAGGGGCGTATAATTTGACCCCCCAGCCTGAGAGATGGAACACTGGGCCAATTAGTGGGAGGGAAGCACAACAGCCACTCGGTCTTATCTGGATTGAGTACAAGCTTGTTAACCCCCATCCAGTCTCTAATGGCCTCAAGACCCTGGCACATCACGTCCATCGCTTCATTGAGTTGGCATGGGGCGGACAGATACAACTGCGTATCGTCCGCATATTGGTGGTATTTTATCCCATGCCGTCGGATGATCTCACCCAGTGGTTTCATGTAGATATTTAAAAGAAGGGGGGACAGGACCCTGCGGCACCCGATACGTTAGGGGCCTAGGGGTCAATCTCTGTCCAGGAAGAATTGGAGGGGGGAGAAGGAAATGGGGCTTGGAAGAGCATTGGGGGGACTGTTAAGATTGTGGTGATAGGAGGACAGAAAACACCCATCACTTATATGAACTGGGTTGCTGACTTCCTTCATTTTCATTTTCTTTACAGACACCGGCTGAAGCAGGAGCAACAGAGACTGGAGTGAGAACGATCAGCCAGCCTATGGACAGCCCAGGATCCCTATTCCAATACCCGGAAGTCTCAGAAGGTGAAGTTTTTGTACTTTTAGTGTTTGAAAACCTGTTGCCCATCAACGTTTACATGGCCAGGTGTCAGGACTGCAAGTAATACAACTGTTCAATAAGGCAGAAAGGTTCCTCAAACAATATTTTTATTAGGACATATCAAATTGGCATATTCCTGGTGGAAAACCGGCTCTAAGTTAACGCCGGTTCCCCCCTTCCCAATTAAAAGTAAATTTTCATCACCTCCCCTCTGTCTCGGTGTTAGATCATAGGAACGGATGAGTCAGACTCAGGCTTCATTAACAACACGTTAATTTGGCACTTTTCCTTTTTAAAATGGAGGCCCTTTTCACTGATTCTGGTCAAAACAGTTCTAACTCTTTTAATTAGTTGTTCCTTATTTGCGGCGGATATCAATATGTCGTCAAAATATGGGACAACTCTTGGTATCCCCTGCAAAGTCATTCCATGACACTTTGGAACAGTCCAGGGGCAATACCAATGCTGAATTGTAGGCGGTTGCATTTAAAGGCACCCCTATGCGTCACAATGGTTTGGGCCTCCGCTGTGGTGCCATCTACAGGCAACCAGGTATGCCTGCACCATGTCTAGTTTTGCAAAAACTTTGCAGGGCCCCAATGATTGCAGTAAATGCTGTACAATAAGTACAGGTTAAGTGCTCTATTGCAGCACTTTGTTTATTGTACACATATAGTCCACACAGGTGCAGACTGACTGTCCGGCTTGACCGGAATCACTATAGGGGTCTCCCATCCGGCATGATCTACTGGCTCTAGGATCCCCTGGCCAATTAACTTGTCCAATTCTACGTCAATTTTGGGTTGGAAAACGGAAGGCACTCTCCTGGGTTTCATTCTAATCAGAGCTACATTGGGATCCAGATTGAATGATATGGAGGTCCCCACATACTTACCAAGACCAGTGCTAAAGACGTCTGCGAACCCCCTAAAGAGTTCTTCGGTGCTGTTGGCCCGGATGGAATTGATTCCGGTTACTTCAAGGCCCAGTGGTTTGAACCAATCCAGTCCTAGGAGGCTTGGCAACATGCCGCTCACTACCGTTATGGGAAGTAATCCACTGAATGCCTTGTATTGCACCCAGAAGGTGCCCTGACCAAGAACCCGGACTCGGTTCCCTTGATATTTGCTCACTATGTCTGGAACTCACAGCTTGTGCCTTCTCAGGTTGACAATGATTTTCTTGAGAGTGGCCCAGGACATGATGGTCAGCAATGACCCTGTGTCCATCTCCATAGATCTTCAGCTTTGCTGTCCGGGTGAGTCAGCTTTGAGTGCGTCGGTGGATGTCGTGGATTTTGGTTGGCTGCTGGGAATTTTCTCCTGTAGACTCTGGCGATGTGCCCCTTCCATTCACAGTGCTGGCAGATAGAGTCCCTGAAGCGGCGACCTGATCACTGATGATTGCCTCTGCAGGTGGCGCAGGGTGGAAACTGCCATTTGAATTTCTGTGCCGATTCCTTGCGATCATTGTGCATGTGATATACGTCATCATCGCTGTCTGACGCCTCAGGCCCTCCAGTCTCGTGATGTACACTGGTGGTTTTGCGCGTGCTCTTTGGGCTGTTCTGTTTCTGTAGAGTTTCCGTCAACTTGGTCGAGGATTTGGTAGCCCTGGCTTCATTGAGGGCATCTGGAGTGTGAGGTTAGTCTTCGCAAGCAGCCTTCTCTGCAAACGAGTGTCCTGAACACCACCAATTATGCTGTCGAGGAGGAACTCATCCAGATCCCTGAATTCACAATACGCTGCAGTTTTTCGGAGTGCAGCAACATATTGATTTATCGACTCACCTTCCATTTGGTTCCAGAGGTTGAATTCGTCCCTCCAGATGTATTTAGATGGTCTGGGAGCATAGTGCATCCTCAGCATCTGTTGGAGAACCGACCAAGCGACCAAATGAAGTGGCGTTGGCTCAGAGAGATCCTTCATCGTCTCAAACACCTTGGGTCTGCAGGAGCTTGAGAACACAGCTTTCTTCCAGCCTTCAGAAAAGTCGAGGAGGTCGTTTGCTTCAAGGAAGCAGTCAAACCTCATCATGTAGGACTCCCAGTGTTCAGTGGCTGGATCAAACGGAGTTGGTGGGGCATGCGTCATCATCGCGTACCTTGCTTGTAGCTGATTCAAATCTGCTGCTTTTAAGATGGTTGCTCACTGCCGTGCTTCGCTCCAAGCTGGATTGCTTGCTGGGTTGTTTCGTGCCTAGTTGCCTTCCAATCCCATCTTCGTCGCCAGTGTTAGATCATGGGAACGGATGAGGGAGACTCAGGCGTCAGTAAGAACAGCTCTTTATTAGTAACTCAGATAACCAGCAAAGACCCTGCCTGGCAGCAGCTCTGTTATAGGGCTCAAGCAAGGCCATCGACCAATCAGGTTTGAATGAGTTCCTGTAGGTAATAGAGGACCTGAGTGGAAACTACTTATAATGCTATTTACATAAGAATCACTCCAAGTACTTAACACCCAGTCACCAACATACAGCCCAATGGCTAGATGTTGAAGAGTACTGGGCCTAAGGCGGAACCTTGTGGTACCCCCTGCTTACTTCCCTCCATGTAGATGCAGTTCCATTGAGGAATGGACACTGAGTGCAGTTGGTCAGCCAATTACAAATCCATCTTTCTATCCCACATTTTTCTAGCTTTCTAAGAAGTAGCTTGTTATCTACCTTTTCAAAATGCCTTATTCAAGTCCAAGTAAATTTTTCCTTGAAAACATTTTGTAAGGACCAGCCTCATCTATCTTCTCAGGAAAGCATTGAAATGGTGGTAGTTCATAAGGAAACTTTTACTGAGAGACAGTGATTGCAGAGAAGCCAAGTGGAATCTGAAAAGTCTGTGTAAAGTGTTAAGCTCATTTTCACTCTTTAATCCCTTTGGGGACCTGACACACTGTGCTTCCCATCCAAGAAGCTTCTTTAGCTTTGACTGGATGGTGGAGAATGGAATTCCCTGTATTTATATTTCTTGCCAAGAGCTGGACCTTTGCATTCTTTTAGAGAGTTCTTCTGAACTGAAGAAGCTTCTTGGATGAGAAGCAAATCATCCTTGAAGAAAAATCAGAATGCCCTTTGAAAAAGCACCTTTGGGACATTTATCAAACTTGTATGCCACAAATCTCATGAAAGGCTACTCTGCGGAGCTTACAGACTTTAAATAAAACGTAGAAAAAAACCCAGTAAAATAATAAATAAAAGCCTTAAATTTAAAAATGCAGTTAAAATAAAACTGAGCCGGATGGAGAAGGAGGCAGAAAAGTGTGCCTTTAAAGGTGATAACCAGCACCTTGGATTGGAGTCAGAAGCAAATTGAAAACCAGTGCAGTTCGTGAAACTGCAGTGTAACATGGGCCACCTTAGGGGAGGAGTGGCACCTGCTTTGTTCTCTTTGAGAGAGGCACCAGGCAGATGTCCCAGGCCTGCTGCTCATGTCCACCCCCTGACCTCCTGGAGTACTTTCTTCCTTGTCCTGCTGCTGAAAGAAAGAATATCCCACCATCCCAGAACTCCGCCCTGCAGGACCAGCAGGATAGGGGGATGTTCTTTCTTTTGGCAGAGGGAGAAGGAAGAAAGTCCTCTGGGAAGTCAAGCGGACATCCAGGAGCTGCTGCACATGTTCCAGTCCCATTTCTGCAAAGGCAGAAACACCCCCCCCCCACTGCAGGTGATTCAAAAAGGGGATGGGGATGCTGCAGAAAAGGCTGCCTTCCCCCAGGGCCCACATGCCTCTCGTACCGGCTCTGCGGGGCTACAGGCTCCAAAACAGCCACCTGCCTGCTCTCTTTTCAGATTGGCCCATCCAACCATTGGCACTAATTTGGGAACTTGGCCTGTGGAGTCCAGCACCCGGCGCGGAGGAGACTTGGTTGCACCCCTCTCCCGACATGAGCGGGTGCCCCCCCCCCACCCCCAGTGGCTTCCACCTCTTGCTCGGCTTCTTCACTGGCAGTAAGCAGTGGCATGGCCATGGAGCAGGCAGGTGGTTGGGTGGGAAGCCAGTGGGCTGCTTTGGAGCCTGAAGCCCCATAGAGCCGGCACGAGAGGCACACAGTCCGGGTGGAAGGCAGCATTTTCTGCAGCATCCCCTCCCCTCTTTGGATTGCCCTGCAGCAGGGGGGCTCTGTCTTTGAAGAAACGAAGCGGATGCGTGTGCAGCAGGCCCGGATGCCCTCCCGCAGCATCACTGCCACCACCCCTCTCAGCCCCAGCACAGTATCTGTGTTTCCACCAAGGGCCACTTGCCCACCCACTGGCCAAACCGGGCTGGACACCAACTTCAGAAGACACGAGGGCATGGGGGAATGCCGGTGAGGCCACATGGAAGTCAGGGAAGCATGGCAGGGCCACGGGGAGGGGAGTAGGCTGCTTGCTCCCTTCCCAGCAGTCCCGCCATGTTTCCTGTATTCCATGCAACCTTCTATTTGCCTGCCATTGCAAGCTGGTCACGAAAATGCCAGTAAGGGTGCATGGAAGGCAGGGGAGCATGCTGCATGGCAGGGCTGCGGGGAAGGGGGCACGGGCAGCTAGCTAAGCCGTGACTCGCTGGCTTACCTGGCAGACAGATCAAGGATGCTGTGCTTATCTAGGCAAGCTGCAGAGCAGAGACTGGGCAGGGTGGGGCAAGCGAGGGGTGAATGGGGAACCAGTTCAGGGGTGTGACCAGGCTGCCATTACTACCAGTTGGGAAAGGTATGCCAGATTTTTACTACCTATTCAGCAGAACTGGACTGAACTGGTAGGAACTCACTTCTACTTAGGAGCCCCAAGAGCTGCCCAAGAGCTGCCTGTGTTCTGTACCAGCTGAAGCTTATGGACAGTCTTCACATGTAGAGTGAATTACAGTGGTCCAATTGTGAGAGGACCAGGGCTTGTGGGACTGAATGCAGAGTTGTCTTTTTTGCAGATCCCCCAGTGGCTCTAGTAACTCCCAAGATCAACTGCAAACACAAGGACTGCCGAGACTGTGGCTTCTGTTTAGAAGATTGGAAACTCTTGATGAAAGAACTCGGAACTCACACTGACCTTATGCTGCATGGCTGCATAGAAGGAGGTTTGTACATATTCGTGTAGCTATGGGTTTATTCGTGAGATTTTCTAAGCTGCCCAATAGCCAAACCTCTCTGGGCGCTTCACAATAAAACACAGTAAAAAAATTAAGCTGAAAGATATGCAGATGGTGGCAAAAGTTGGTCCCCATTGATCAACAGTTTCATTCATTGATATTTTTCCCAGCCCGGATCAAGAGCCAAAGCTCTTGACAGAGATAGAAAAGCTGCAATAAATGAAACTAAGTGCCAGCTGTGCTTAACAATCAGCCTTCTCTAAGGTCTTGTTTTGGGAAATGGGAAGGAAGGAGTGCCGGGGCAGAATGACTCTACAGAAGATGGGACCAAAGTGAACAAAACAGCATTTGAGTGCATTTTGTAAAAAAGTTATATCCATTCAGTTCTTTTTTTTTTTAAACCAGGTTCATTTATTACCAGTATATGGAAACAATTCTACAATATGAAATCAGCTGGCAAGAATATCTCAAGTGAGTTCAAAATTAAAAAAATAAAGACAGAATATTGGATTGTCTATGATTTCTCCCAATATCAGCTAGATATGGTGGCCTTCCAGCACCAACGGTCCTTGGAGGAAGCAAGCTATCTCGACCCCTTCCAGTCGGGCTTCAGACCCGGTTACAGCACAGAAACCGTTTTGGTCGCATTGACCGATGATCTCTGGAGGGCCAGAGACCAAGGCCATCCCTCTATTCTGGTTCTCCTCGACCTCTCAGCGGCTTTCGATACCATCGACCATGGTATCCTTCTGCGACGACTGCGGGAGGTGGGGGTGGGAGGCACTGTTTTGCAGTGGTTCTCCTCCTACCTCTCGGACAGGTCGCAGTCGGTGTTAGTGGGGGGGCAGAGATCGACCCCTAGGCCCCTACCATATGGGGTGCCGCAGGGTTCGGTCTTATCCCCCCTACTATTTAACATTTACATGAAACCGCTGGGTGAGATCATTCGAAGGCACGGGATAAAATACCATCAATACGCGGACGATACTCAGTTGTATCTGTCCGCCCCGTGCCAACTCAATGAAGCGGTGGACGTGATGAGCCGGGGTCTTGAGGCCGTTATGGACTGGATGAGGGCTAACAAGCTTGTGCTCAACCCGGAGAAGACCGAGTGGCTGTTGTGTTTCCCTCCCAATAATTCGATCAGTGTTCCATCACTCAGGCTGGGGGGGTCAAACTTTATACCCCTCAGAGAGGGTTCGCAACTTGGGAGTCCTCCTGGATCCACAGCTGACTTTCGACCATCATCTGACTGCTGTGACCAGGGGGGCATTTGCCCAGGTTCGCCTGGTATGCCAGTTGCGACCCTACCTGAATTGGGAGGCCCTCACAACAGTCACTCGGGCCCTTGTGACCTCTAGGCTGGAATACTGCAATGTGCTCTACATGGGGCTGCCCTTGAAGAGCATCCGGCGACTTCAGCTAGTCCAGAACGCGGCCGCGCGAGTGATTGTGGGCGCACCTCGGTTCGCCCGCATAACACTTATCCTCCGCGAGCTGCGCTGGCTACCTGTTGATCTCCGGGTGCGCTTCAAGGTGCTACTTGTCACTCATAAAGCCCTCCATGGTAGTGGATCTGCGTACTTGAGAGACCGCCTCCTGCCAATTACCTCCCTTCAACCAATTAGATCGCATAGATTAGGCCTCCTCCGAGTACCATCTGCCAGTCAGTGTCGACTGGCAACCACACGGAGGAGAGCCTTTTCAGTAGTAGCTCCGACCCTCTGGAACGATCTCCCCGTGGAGATTCATACCCTCACCACCGTCCAGACCTTCCGCATAGCCCTTAAGACCTGGCTAGCCCGCCAGGCCTGGGGATAAAGATAAGCTGTCCCCACCCGAATGATGAATGAATGTTGCTTTTATTTTTATCTTTATGTATTATTTTGTGTCTGTTGTTTGTATCCCCCCTTCCCCCATTTTTAAGCCGCCCTGAGTCCCCTCAGGGAAAAGGGCGGCCTATAAATGTTAATAAACATTCCAAACATTCCAAACATATATTAAATATTTTCCCCAAACACATGCCATTCCATAGAATTGCCAAAAGGACTACTCATTTTTCTTAGTTTCTGAATTGACGGGAGATAGTGATTCTTGAGACCAGACCTAGTCCAGGAACAAGTATGTGATGATTCTCCTACTGAAGTTAATTCACACAGAGTTGGTACCTGAAATGTTGAGTTTAAATAAAAACTGCATATAAAAGCCTCTTGAAATATAAAGTAGCTATCCTTGGTAACAAAAAAAACCCCAAAAACCCTCCTTTCCAGCTTCTAATATCTCTCTCAATGGAAAAAGTGTGGGGGATCCACAATGTTATCCTGACTTGACTCTTCTCAGAGTTTTTTTTTTTCAGTTCAAAAGTTTTATTTCTTTTAAAACAAACATTTCATCATTCTTCAATCAGTAAGACATCAAAGTACAATTTTTTGTGTGTCAAAATAATTCTAGTTTGACACCAAATTCTTGTCCAGCCTAATGTATACCCCTCCCTCCCTCCACCCTCCCCCCACCCCCCCTCCTCCTCCCCCCCGACTTCCCAGAACCCGTACACGGTATGGATTTTTAACAAACACAGTCTAAAATCTATTGAGAAAAAAGAAATAAAGAAATTAATGACATTCTACATTGACCTTAGCTTCTTCTTGCTGAACTAACTTTAAACAATTTAAATCATTTCTGATCTTAAGCATAAGCTAACTGGAATTTCTTGGTCCCGTATTTATTTTGTATATAGTCAATGCATTTTTTCCAGTCTCGTTTATATCTCTCATTTGAGTGATCTTTAAGATATGCCGATATTTTAGCCATCTTGGCTAAGTTTGTAACTTTCAATGTCCATTCTTGAGTTGTAGGCAAGTCTTCCTTCTTCCAGTATTGTGCCACCAACAGTGTTGCTGCCGTTATTAGGTGCAGAATCAAGTTAGTCTCTACCACTGTAAAGTCAGTACATATACCTAGTAAGAATAACTGAGGAGTAAACTTTATCCTTCTTTTAAAAATATTTTGCATAATCCACCATATTTTTATTCAGAATGCCTTAACCTTTTGGCAGGTCCACCATATATGATAATATGTATCATCGAGAGAACCACACCTCCAACATTTAAGCTGTACATTCGGATACATAGAAGCCAACTTTTTAGGATCTAAATGCCATCTATAGAACATCTTGTAAAAATTTTCTCTCAGATTTTGAGCTTGTGTGAATTTCACATTTGTTACCCATATTCTTTCCCATGTATCCAACATTATTGGTTCTTCAATATTTTGAGCCCACTTTATCATACAATCTTTAACTAATTCTGTTTCCGAATCCATCTGTATTAATACATTATATATCCTCTTTATATGCATTAAGCTTTGATCTCTTATTTGTTTAAACAAATTATCTTCAGCTTGGATAAAACCAATTTTTTGATCTATTTTCCACCTGGCCTGTAATTGCCCATACTAGAACCATGTTTGAACTACCTTCTCCTCTTTTAATACCTCTAAAGATTTTAGTTGTAGTACCCCCCTTTCCAAAATGAGAAGCTGTCTATAGGTAGTTCTATCCTGTTTTTGTGCTATGTTCATATTTTCAATTGTATGTCTAGGAATTGCCCACATGGGTATTTTGCATTTAATTTATATTGGTATTTTTTCCAGACCCGCAGTAAAGCATTTCTTAAAATATGACTTTTAAACTTCTTATCCAGTTTTTTGTTGAATAACAGGTAAGCATGCCAACCATATACCAGATCGTGTCCCTCGATATTCAGTATTCTATCATTAGTAAAATGAGTCCAATCACTAATTACAGATAGCGCCTGTCAGCTTCTGCCTTGCTGTTGCTTCAGCTGCCATGAAACGGGGAGGGGGGGCTGGTATTTGGGAGGGGTTAATTGATGTGCTGGAGGAATGTTCTAGGATGTACCAGACGTTGGGATTGCGCATGCGTGTGTGTTTCCCGCCTGCATCAACGGCCTGTCTTTTTGAAGTTATCTCACACCTGACACTTGAAGGACTTATGATTGTCCTGGAGCTATGATCCTAAGGGGTGGGGAATGGGCTATTCTATATATCAACCGCTTTCGCGCCTAATTAAGCAGACTTTGCTTCGCAACTGCTTGCTTACCATTTATAATTAGTAAAAGTACTTTGGATTTCCTTCCCATGGAGTCTCTTAGTCTTTCTTTCCTAATTATGTAATGGAGTGATGCTGACAGCGCCACTGCATTGTAATATAATTTTAGGTTAGGTAGTTTCAATCCTCCTCTCTCGCGTACATCTTGCATTATTTTCATCTTTACCCTTGGCTTCTTTCCTGCCCATACAAATTTGTTGATACCCTTCTGCCATTCTAAAAGATTCGCATATTTTTTAAGTATAGGTAACATTTGGAAAAGAAATAAAAATTTTGGTAAAATGTTTATTTTCACTGCCGCTATCCTACCCAGCAAAGATAAGTGCAATTTCTCCCATTTTTTCATCTCTATCTGTATACTATGCCAAAGTGGTTTATAATTATGCTTATATAATTTCCCGTTTGAGGTTAAAATATTGACTCCAAGATATTTGACTTTTTTGACCACCTCACATCCTAGCATCCCTCCTAGTTCTTCCTTTTGTTTAGTATTCATATTTATAGCTAATATTTTGGTTTTTCCTAAATTTATTTTAAAACTAGATACTTGACCATATTGATTAATCGTATTCATTAAAACCCTACTGGATTCCTGCGGTTGTTCCAATATTATGACCAAATCATCCGCAAAAGCGCGCACTCTGTATTCTTGCTGCCTAATCTTAATCCCTTTTAGACCATCCAAGCCCCGTATTTTATTCAACAATACTTCCAAAGTTATAATAAACAATAGCGGGAACAAAGGACAGCCCTGTCTTGTACCTTTTCCAATTTGAAAAGAGTCCGTTAAACTTCCATTGACTATAATTTGTGCTGTTTGCTGTTGGCATATTGCTTTAATTGACTGTAAAAAATTATCTCCTATCTGCATTTTTTGTAATATCTTCAACAGAAATTGCCAATTAACTCGATCAAAGGCCTTCTCAGCATCCAAAAATATAAATGCAGCAGGGATCTGGTTGTTCTTTCCCAAATATTCTAATGCATTAATAATTAATCTGGCATTACTTTTCATCTGTCTCCCCTGTATAAAACCTGTTTGGTCAGTGTGTATCAATTGTTGAATAACCAGCATTAACTTATTTGCTAGTATTTTAGTAAAGATTTTATAATCTACATTAAGTAATGAAATAGGTCTATAATTTTTTGGTTGGGTAGTATCTTGATCTTCTTTGGGTATCAAAGATATAAACGCTGTCTTCCAAGATGGAGGCACTTTACCTTCCGTTTGAATCATATTAAATAATTCTCTAAGAGGTTCTACCATTTCTAACTGTAAATTTTTATAGTAAACCACTGTCAAACCGTCTGTACCTGGTGCTTTCCCTAACTTTAATTGCTTAATTACCTGCAGGATTTTCCCCGAGGTTATTGGTTGATTCAATTTTTGCCTGTGCTCTTCTCTAACTGAAGGTATTTTCTCTTTATCTAAATATTTATCTATATCTAGACCATTAATTTTATCCCCTTTATACAATTCTGTAAAAAAATTCCCGAAATACCTTTTGAATCTCTTCCTGTTGAAACACCTCCTTCCCTCTGTAAATCAGTTTAGATATATTTCGAGTTTTCCTTTTTTGTTCCTAATCTGATAAACTAACCATCTGCCAGGTTTGTTTGCGTTACAAAAGGTATTGTGTTTTTCATATAATAAATTAGTGGCTACCTGGTCAGAGATCAACATGTCAAATTGAGATTTTAATATGGTGATAGCTTCCTTAACCTTTGTATCGCCTGGATTCATTGTTAACTCCAACTCTTTTCTCTTAATTTCCTCTTCCAATTCTGTTCGTTTTAACCCTTGTTTATATCTATATGTTTTATTTATATTCATCAGCACTCCTCTCATATATGCTTTGCTTGCATCCCATACGAATTCCATAGATGTACCCTTATTCATATTCAAAACGAAATATTCAGATAACAATTTTTTACAATCATTAATATACTTTTCATATCTAAATAAGTTTTCATTCAATCTCCAAGACCTTCTTGCCTGCACTATCCTTCCCAACTCCATCCAAACTGGGTTATGGTCCAAAAGGACCCTAGCCGCAATCTTTGTCTTCTTGACCCTAGAAAGCAAATCATTAGTGATTAGTATAAAATCAATCCTTGAAAAGGATTGATGTCTATCAGAGAAGAAAGTGAAATCATATTCCTCTGCCTTTCTTTCTCGCCAAATATCTCTCAATTCAAAGTCGTCCATCATGTCAAAAAAAGGTTTGGATAGCTTTGCTCGCATCTTAGTATTTGGGCGAGAAGTCTTCTTATCTCTCTTAGTGTTTATCACACCATTCCAATCACCCAATAGTATACAGGACCTATAGTCCCACTGTACTCAATTGGCATGAAGTTTTCTATAGAATCTATCTTGCTGTTGATTAGGAGCATAATTTCCCCAAAGTAATGTCTTTTTCCCTTCTAGGATTAGGTCTAAAGCGATATATCTTCCGAAGGGATCTGCTTCAATTAATTCAGCTTTCATGTCTTTTCTTAAGTATACAACTATACCATTCTTCTTTTCCATAGCAGAAGCTACAAAATGTTGACCAAGTTTTGAGTTAATCAAATATTTTTGATCAGTTGATTTAATATGAGTTTCTTGCAAACAAATTATGTCATTCTTAAACTGTTTAAGACAGTGAAGTATTTTCTTTCTCTTCTGTGGAGAATACAATCCATTGACATTCCATGTTAAGATCTTAGTTGTCATCTTTGGTTGGCTGAAGCATTTTTAGAGTTTCCTGCATGGCCTGTTTAACCTTAGGCCTAGTTCCTCCCAATGCTTCCAGACTTGTTATTGTAGCTCCTTGATCGATGGCCGGTGATTGTTGATGTTGTTGCTTTTTTGCTTGTTTCTCCATTCATCTAGTAATCATACGGCTAGGTCTTTGTTCCATAACACCTTGCGCTTCTAGAAGAGAGAGATGCTCCATCTTATCTGATAGTTGTGTAGTTTGCTGTCTGTCCTGTCCTTCTTGTGGTCTTTCTCCAGGTCCAGATAATGCAGGATATCCAGCCTTCAAAATATTATGATAAAAATCTCGGGCTTTCCATACAGAGTTGAGGCGATATCTTTGCCTATCAAATGTAAATATAATACCAAATGGTGTGTCCCATCTATACTGTATCTGACAGTTTCTGAGTTCTTCGACTAAAAAAGTGTAGTCTCTCCTGGCTCTTAACATTTGAGGTGGTATCTCTTTCAAAACAATCAGGTCTTGACCGCCAATTTGAAGCTTAGTGTTATAAGACTCTTGTAGTACCATATTTCTAAGCTCTCTTGTAGTGGTATATAATGATGTCTCGAGGAAGCTGTTTCTGCTTTGCCACCCAGGAGTTAACGCGATAAACTTTGTCAATCTGCCAGTCATGGTTAGTCCCTGGTCTTCCCACCAGGCGGTCAAAGGCTTCTGATAGGATCTGTTTCAGGTTCTCCTGTTTCTCCTCACGCAGCCCCATTACTCTTAATGCCAGCTCCATTTGTCTATACTGTATCATAATAATTTCTTTTTCAGCATTTTCCACTTTTTGTTCCACCGCCTCTGTTTTCAATGTCAAGTTGGTATTAGCCTCATTAAGATCCTCTAGACTATCTTCAATTCCGGAAACATGTTCTGTCAATACAGTTACAAGTCCCAGCATTTCATCTTTAATTTTAACAACCCTGGCATCGATTTTCTCATACAACTCCTGTTTAAATCCTTTTATTTCCCCTTTTATTTCTTTTATTTCCTCTTTTCCCTCCTGTTTTATCTCCTATTTTATCTCCTCTTTAAGATCTCTAAGTTTATCTTCCATTTTAATTGTCTCTGTGTTAATTGTCTCTGTGTTAATTGTCTCTGTGTCACTTAATTCATTCAAAAAGAATTCTTGTGTTAACAAATCTCCAGCAGGGGGCGTAGGGAGCGGAAACTGCAACCTTGTGCCAGGCACTGGGGATGTGCCCCTGGGAATAGAGGGCGACGGTTTCAAATTAGGATTTGGTTTTGAGGCCATTCCAAATTTTATCTTCCAGCAATTAATAAAACTCTGCTGCCTGACTGTGCAGCTATAAGTAAAGATGCTGAATTTCTCCCTTTACTTTGAAATTTGAGGCTTGGCAAAACTTTCAGAAGATAATCATTGTAACAAGACAGTTCAGCAGATTCATCACCATTTAAATTCCAGATAAGCAAGATTAATGAGAGAAAGGAAGTCTTGTGAAAATGAAACTAATTAAAAAGTTTCTACTGGCCAATTGTGAAACAGGTGATAAGACACTCCTTTGAAGTTTTAGAGTTCTGTAGCATTTAACAAGGAGGTTAAGAAGATAATCATTGTTACCGGAGAATCCAGCCAGCTCGGCGCCATTTTAAAAGCCTGTAAGTAAATAGATTTTCAGAGGAAGATCTTGTAAAAAAAAGAAGCTAGGATCTTGGTAAACAATTAATGTCCACATAAACAGATTCAGCTCATATTAAAATCAAATAAATCAAAGCTGTGAACTGAGTGGGAGAGATCTTACTTTGTACTGCACAAGGCAGTTTGAAGTTCCCAGCACGGACGCCGTTTTGCTTTGGGCTGGCCCCCCTCTCTCTGCAGGCACAAAAGCTGCAAAAATTGAAGGGCATTTGCCAGCAAAACTATATCTTCTTCCATTCTTGCCTGAAGGATAAGAAACCTGTTAAGACATCAGATGGATGATCATCTAAACAGATACGTGACCAGGAATTCGGGGGCAGCTAATTTTAAGCTGCCACCATCAGCAAGCTCCTCCCAGGAAGTTCTTTTGAAGATATTTTGAAAAACCTTTTTTTAGATGATGGTTGATATGAGGTGGCAAAAGGAAACTCTTTTGAGGTTTTTCTAAAAGAGGGAATACATGTGGGAGATGCCCAAACTTTGCATTTCTTGTGTGGTGAAATTCATTTTTTTCCCCTACCGGTTCTGTGGACATGGCTTGTTGGGTGTGGCATAGCTTTTGGGCGTGGTGTGGCTTGGTGGGCATGGCTTGATGGGCATGGCAAGGGAAGGATACTGCAAAATCCCCATTTCTTCCCCACTCTGGGGCCAGTCAGAGGTGGCTTTTGCCAGTTCTCCGAACTACTCAAAATTTCCACTACTGGTTCTCCAGAACCTGTCAGAACCTGCTGGATTTCACCCCTGGTGTGATTCCTTAGCAATAGCAATAGCAATAGCAGTAGACTTATATACCGCTTCATAGGCCTTTCAGGCCTCTCTAAGCGGTTTACAGAGAGTCAGCATATTGCCCCCAACAATCTGGGTCCTCATTTTACCCACCTCGGAAGGATGGAAGGCTGAGTCAACCCTGAGCCAGTGAGATTTGAACCGCTGACCTGCTGATCTAGCAGTAGCCTGCAGTGCTGCTTTTAACCACTGCGCCACCTTGGCTCTTAGACCACTAGTGTCACACTCAAGGCCTGTGGGCCGAATCCGGCCCTTAGGGTGCTTACCTCTCGCCTGCTGAGAAACAGCCAAGGAACAGCAAAAAACCCAGTAAAATAATAAATGAAAGCCTTAAATTTAAAAATGCAGTTAAAATAAAACTGAGCTGGATGGAGAAGGAGGCAGAAAAGTGTGCCTTTAAAGGTGATAACCAGCACCTTGGAATGGACTCAGAAGCAAATTGAAAACCAGTGCAGTTCACGAAACATGGGCCACCTTAGGGGAGGGGTGACACCTGCCTTGTTCTCTTTGAGAGAGGCACCAGGCAGATGTCCTGGGACGGCTGCATCTGAGCACCAACTGCCCTCCTGGAGCACTTTCTTCCTTCTTCCGCCGCCGAAAGAAAGATGATCCCACTGTCTGTTGGTGCTGAGGTGGTTGATTCGGCTAGGTAAATGGGCCTCTGAAAGCAGGGTGCGCTCTGTTGCTGGTGTTGGCACTGCTGCCACCGGCCACATCCATGCAGGAGAACTCCCCATTGCAGTGCAGTTCTGGGACAGCAGAGTATTCTTTCTTTCGGCAATGGGAGGAGGAAGAAAGTGCTGTAGGAGGGCAGGCACCAGGCAAATGTCCCAGGCCTCCTACACATGTCCACCCCCTGATCTCCTGGAATACTTTCTTCCTTGTCCTGCCGCTGAAAGCAAGAATATCCCACCATCCCAGAACTCCGCCCTCCAGGACCAGCAGGATTATGGGATGTTCTTTCTTTTGGCAGAGGGAGAAGGAAGAAAGTCCTCTGGGAAGGCAAGCGGAGATCCAGGAGCTGCTGCACATGTGCCAGTCCCATTTCTGCAAAGGCAGATCCCCCCCCACTGCAGGTGATTCAAAGAGGGGATGGGGATGCTGCAGAAAAGGCTGCCTTCCACCAGGGCCCACATGCCTCTCGTACCGGCTCTGTCGGGCTCCGGGCTCCAAAACAGCCACCTGCCTGCTCTCTTTGCAGATTGGCCCATCCAACCATTGGCACTAGTCTGGGAACTTGGCCTGTGGAGTCTGGCACTACAGGGGGGAGGAGATTTGGCTGCAGCCCACTCCCGGCATGAGCGGGTGCCCCCCCACCCCACAGTTGCTTCCACCTCTTCCTCTGCTTCTTCACTGGCAGTAAGCAGTGGCATGGCCAAGGAGCAGGGTGAGGAGACAGTGGGCTGCTTTGGAGCCTGAAGCCCCACAGAGCCGACATGAGAGGCATGCAGCCCAGGTGGAAGGCAGCCTTTTCTGCAGCATCCCCTCCCCTCTTTGGATTGCCCTGCAGCAGGGGGGCTCTGTCTTTGAAGAAACGAAGCGGGTGCATGTGCAGCAGCCCCGGATGCCCTCCCGCAGCATCACTGCCATCACCCCTCTCAGACCCAGCACGGCATCTGTGTTTCTACCAAGGGCCACTTGCCCACCCACTGGCCAAACTGGGCTGGACACCAACCTCAGAAGACAAACGGTCATGGGGGACCACCGGTGAGGCCACCTGGAAGTCAGGGAAGCATGGCAGGGCTGCGGGGAAGTAGAAAGGGGAGCTAGCTAAGCTTCAACTTGCTGGCTTACCTGGCAGACAGATCAGGGTTGCAGCGCTTGAGCAGCCAAGCTGCAGAGCAGAGACTGGGTGGGGCTGGGCAAGCGAGTGGTGACTGGGGAACCAGTTCAGGGCTGTGACCAGGCTGCCATTACTACCAGTTGGGAAAGGTATGCCAGATTTCTACTACCTATTCAGCAGAACCGGACTGAACCGGTCGGAACCCACCTACTTAGGGGCCCCAAGAGCTGCCCAAGAGCTGCCTGTGTTCTGTACCAGCTGAAGCTTATGGACAGTCTTCAAATGTAGAGTGCATTGCAATGGTCCAAGTGTGAGAGGACCAGAGCTTGTGTGACTGAATACAGAGTTGTCTTTTTTGCAGATCGCCCAGTGGCTGAAGTAACTCCCAGGATTAGGTGCAAACACAAGGACTGCCAAGACTATGGCTTCTGTTCAGAAGGTTGGAAACTCTCGATGAATGAACTCGAAACTCGCAAAGACCTTATACTGTATGCCTGCATCGAAGGAGGTTTGTACATATTTGTGTAGCTATGGATTTATTCATGAGAATTTCTAAGCTGCCCAATAGCTAAACCTCTCTGGGCGCTTCACAATAAAACACAGTAAAAAAATTAAGCTGAAAGATATGCAGATGGTAGCAAAAGTTGGTCCCCATTGATCAACAGTTTCATTAATTGATTTTTTCCCCAGCCCAGATCAAGAGGCAAAGCTCTTAATACAGATAGAAAAGCTGCAATAAATGAAACTAAGTGCCAGCTGTGCTTAACAATCAGCCTTCCATAAAGTCTTGTTTTGGGAAATGGGAAGGAAGGAGTGCCGGGGCAGAATGACTCTACAGAAGATGGGACCAAAGTGAACAAAACAGCATTTGAGTACATTTTTATATCCATTCAGTTCTTGAGGAACATATTTTGAAAACCTCTTTTTTTAGATGATGGTTGTTATGAGATGGCAAAAGGAAATTCTTTTGATGTTTTTCTAAAAAGGGGAATACATGTGGGAGATGCCTAGAACTTTGCATTTCTTGTGTGGTAAAATTCATTTTTTCCCTACCGGTTCTGTGGACATGGCTTGTTGGGCATGGCATAACTTTTGGGCATGGTATGGCTTGGTGGGCATGGCTTGGTGGGCATGGCATTCCCTATTCCAATGCCCGGAAGTCTCAGAAGTTGAAGTGTTTGTACTTCCTTCTGTGCATGTGCGAGTTTGGGAATGGCCAGCAGCTCCGTGCTCCAGCAAGATAGGCAAAGAAACGCCGGAAAAACACCCTGATCTCTGGCGGTGAGCCCCGCAAGAAAGGACTCGTATGGTAGAACATGATCTGGGGGTCTCGGCCAGACAATCAGCTGGGGGGCTGCTTCCTTTGGCTGGTCTCCAGCCTGCTCGGTTGCTGTTGCATCTTCTCTCGTTTTGACAGTGAAGATGGCGGCGCTGCGTTGACAGCGCTGCTCCCAGCGGTTTTCTGTTTTATTTCTGGACTTGGGACTTTACTTTTAGACTTGGGAAACTCACAGAACCTCTGGGGCCACGCTAACACTATCTGCCAATGAGGGGGTGGACGGTCTAGATGGTGCCGAATGGGACCAGGTGGCTGGCCTTGCTACCGCCGCCACGACCATCCCAGGCGCCCCTTCCCTTGTTCTTCATCGTATTTTGGCTTGCGCCATCCTGGCAGCCTTTGTCCTTATTCTCTGCATTTGGGAGAGCCCTTGGAGTTTTCAGAGTGGCATCGGCCCGCCGTCTGTTTCCTCAGAGTGGGGTGGTTGCTTTGTATGGCGTTGGATGGAGGGGACAGTTGTTTTTTACGTATCATCATTACGATCCTTCCGGGCGCCCCCCCCCCTCTCCATTCGAATGGACTTTTTCCACACTGTGGCCTCTCCTTCGCCCTTTTTGTGGCTGCAGAGTTTTTCCATCTTATTATTTTTTACCATCTGGCTCTCCCTGCGTTTGCTTATGCTTATGGACTTTGGACTCTGGACTTTGGACTCCTGGATTCAATCCTGTTGCCCTGTCCCGACTATTGCGGGACACCATCTCGGCCGCCCAGACTTCTGCCTCCCTCTACCACACTGTCTGGGAGAGAAGACAAACTATTTCCTCTGCATCCCCCTGCCATTGACCTGACTGTGTGTCCTCACCCTATGGACTAACGATCTACTCGCACAATTTTCAACACTAATTTAATATCTGCGCAATCCCTCTTTCTTCTCTTCTTTAGTATGTGGAGTGTATGTGTATGTCTGTGAGCGAATGATCCCACTTTCTTTTAAATTAGCATAATTATTTTTATTGTATTATTGTATCTTTTTAAACTATTGTGGGGTATGTATGTGGAGAATGCTTGGTTGGCAAGTATGAGGGGATTGAGAGTGCGGCCTGGAGCCCCCTCCACTGAGTGTGGAAGCAGAAGTGGGGCCCGGATCCGCCTCTCATCCCGGAATGTCTGAGTTGAATGGCCTGCTGAGTAGAGCAGGGGCCTTGAGAGATAGAGGGGGGTCCACGGGCATGGGGGTGGGCCGGAGCATTATGGTCACGACTGGGAGGGGCAGCTACGACGGGAGCTTCAGGGCTAGCCATTACTGGGGAAGGAGCGTTCGCTACATCACAGCGATCCCTTGTTCTGGCCCTGATAGCTCAACTCGGGAACCAGGTGACATGGGAAATCAAGGCCCTGGTCTCAGACTGCTGTTGCTAAATGCCAGCTCTGTGGTCCATAAAGCTCCCCTCATCCGGGACTTACTATTAGACGAGGGGGCAGACCTGGCATGTATTACTGAAACCTGGCTGGGCCATGAGGGAGGAGTCCAACTCTCAGAAATGTGCCCAGATTGGCCCATCCAACCATTGGCACTAGTCTGGGAACTTGGACTGCGGAGTCCGGCACTCCATTGGGGAGGAGATTTGGCTGCAGCTCACTCCCGGCATGAGCGGGTGCCCCACCCACCCACCCCACAGTGGCTTCCACCTCTTGCTCTGCTTCTTCACTAGAAGTAAGCAGTGGCATGGCCAAGGAGCAGGCAGGTGGTTTGGTGGGAAGCCAGTGGGCTGCTTTGGAGCCTGAAGCCCCACAGAGCCGGCACGAGAGGCATGCAGCCCGGGTGGAAGGCAGCCTTTTCTGCAGCATCCCCTCCCCTCTTTGGATTGCCCTGCAGCAGGGGGGCTCTGTCTTTGAAGAAACGAAGCGGGTGCATGTGCAGCAGCCCCGGATGCCCTCCCGCAGCATCACTGCCACCACCCCTCTCAGCCCCAGCACAGCATCCGTGTTTCCACCAAGGGCCGCTTGCCCACCCACTGGCCAAGCCAGGCTGGACACCAACCTCAGAAGACAGGTGGGCATGGGGGACCGCCAGTGAGACCACCTGGAAGTCAGGGAAGCATGGCAAGGCCACGCGGAAGGGAGTAGGCTGCTTGCTCCCTTCTCAGCAGTCCCACCATGCTTCCCTGTCTTCCACGCAACCTTCTGCTTGCCTGTCATTGCAAGATGGTCACAGAAATGCCGAGAAGGCCACATGGAAAGCCAGGAGGCATGGCAGGGCTGCGGGCAAGGGAGCAGGGGCAGCTAGCTAAGCCGCAACTCGCTGGCTTACCTGGCAGACAGATCAGGGATGCAGTGCTTAACCAGGCAAGCTGCAGAGCAGAGACTGGGTGGGGCTGGGCAAGCGAGTGGTGACTGGGGAACCGGTTCAGGGGTCTGACCAGGCTGCCATTACTACCAGTTGGGAAAGGTATGCCAGATATTTACTACCTATTCAGCAGAACCGGACTCAACCGGTCGGAACCCACCTCTACTTAGGGGCCCCAAGAGCTGCCCAAGAGCTGCCTGTGTTCTGTAACAGCTGAAGCTTACGGACAGTCTTCAAATGTAGAGTGCATTGCAGTGGTCCAAGTGTGAGAGGATCAGGGCTTGTATGACTGAATGCAGAGTTGTCTTTTTTGCAGATCGCTCAGTAGCTCTAGTAATTCCCAGGATCCAGTGCAACCACAAGGCCTGCCAAGATTGTGGCTTCTGTTTAGAAGATTGGAAAGAACTCAACAATGAGCTTAAGCTGTGTGGCTTCAAAGAAGGAGGTTTGTACATATTCATGTAGCTATGGATTTATTCATGAGAATTTCTAAGCAGCCCAATAGCCAAACCTCTCTGGGCGCTTCACAATAAAACACAGTAAAAAAAATGAGCTGAAAGATATGCAGATGGTGGCAAAAGTTGGTCCCCATTGATCAAGGGTTTCATTCATTGATTTTTTCCCCAGCCTGGATCAAGAGGCAAAGCTCTTGATAGAGATAGAAAAGCTGCAATAAATGAAACTAAGTGCCAGCTGTGCTTAACAATCAGCCTTTCATAAAATCTTGTTTTGGGAAATGGGAGGGAACGAGTGCCGGGGCAGAATGACTCTACAGAAGATGGGACCAAAGTGAACAAAACAGCATTTGAGGGCATTTTGTAAAAAAGTTATATCCATTCAGTTCTTGAGGAACATATTTTGAAAAACTCTTTTTTTAGAAGATGGTTGTTATGAGGTGGCAAAAGGAAACTCTTTTGATGTTTTTCTAAAAGGGGGAATACATGTGGGAGATGCCTAGAACTTTGCATTTCTTGTGTGGTGAAATTCATTTTTTCCCCTACCGGTTCAGTGGACATGGCTTGTTGGGCGTGGCATAACTTTTGGGCATGGTATGGCTTGGTGGGCATGGCTTGGTGGGCATGGCAAGTGAAGGATACTGTAAAATCCCCATTCCCTCCCCACTCTGGGGCCAATCAGAGGTGGCATTTGCTGATTCTCTGAACTACTCAAAATTTCTACTACCGGTTCTCCAGAACCTGTCAGAACCTGCTGGATGTCACCCCTGGTGTGATCCCTTAGATCACTAGTGTCACACTCAAGGCCTGTGGGCCAAATCTGGCCCTTAGGGTGCTTAGATCTCACCTGCTGAGAAACAGCCAAGAAACAGCCTGCAGTGCCTCTGCCAGGAAAAATGGAGCCCAGGAGGACTGTGAGCTCCTTTTTTTTTGGCAGAGGGCTGCAGGACGATACCCCCAGCTGGTCACACCCACCCTGGCCACATCCCCTCCCCTTCCCCGAGGTCCCCTGATGCAGCCCTCAATGAAATCCAGTTTGACACCCCTGCCTTATATTGTTTGGCAGAAGAGGACACTCCACATCATCATGAATCTTGCTTTTTCTCACCTCTCTATTACAGCCAGCAGCCAGGATTCTGAAATGCCTCCAGTGGTAAGTAGGCCATGCAGGGCTGTGGGTCCACATATCATTCATGAAAAGGGGGGGGAAGTAAAATCCTCAGTGCTGCAACAAAATGTCCTAGCATTCCCTCCACCCCCATCCATGAGCTCACCTGACAGGTAGCCTTATTCTGAATACAGAGTCTTGTACTGCTCTTCAGGACTTGCACTGGGGAAAACAAGGCATGGTTTCTCTTCAGTCCTGATGATGTTACCCAGTTTGGTAATGAAAGGTCTGCAAGAAAACCACCAAGCTCAGAGAACAGCCCCCACGTGGGTTCCGTAGCTGAAGCAAGATTAGAATCCAGGTTTTCTCTCTCCTCATCCAGCACCATTAGTACTACCTGTAACAGCATGTGGGGAATTGGCACTCCTTGAAAGAAGGGGTGAAGAGATGGGAACGAGGAGTAAAGAGAGGGCATAGTCTCAGCTGTGTGGGTTCTTTTATGGTCTGCCAGGAAAATGCTCAGAGTGAAGATGTTTCCAAACACTGTGCCCTGATCTGGTTTCTCTTCTGTGGGGGTATTTTGATGGGAATTAGGACTACAGGGCTGACAGAACCTCTTTCTACATTCCATGCATTTATAGGGTCCCTCTGCTGAATGAATCCATTGATGGGAAGAAAACGAAGTCCATCACCTGAGGTTCCTTCCACATTTCATGCGTGGATATTGCTTCATGCTTTTGACTACGTATTTTTGGGGAATACGTATTTTTGGGGAAAGCTCTTTCCACACACTTCATTGATGGGGCTTATATTTCTATGGAGATTCTCAGTCATCCAGGTCCTGGTTGACCCAAAAATGTTTTTTTCTTGAGGCAACTGGACTTTCTTGATTGTTTGTTTATTGAAGACATTTTACTTCTCATCCAAGAAGCTTCTTCAGTTCTGACTGGAGTGGGGGAATGGAAGCATTGGTAGGATCCCCTCGGTGGATCCATTAAGGTCTGCCTTCTGATTAAAGTGATTTCCAGATTCCATGCATATACGGATTCCCCCATGATGGAACATCTGCTGGCAGATTAGTTGAATGTTAAAAAATGCAAAAAAAAATTCTAAAAAGGAAACAACACTTTTATTTTAAAAGTGGATTTTAAAGAATTTAAATATTTTTTTTATAATAAACTTTTCAAAAATTGCAAACATTTGAAAACCTTTTTTCTGGAGCACCCGAATGAGTCATTAGCTGGGAGGTGGGGCTAGCAGGCTGTTTCATAGTAGAAAAAGAGCTCTTTGGGGAAATCTTCCTCTTCAAAGGGCAATATTGATGTGAGAGTTGAATGAAATTAAAGTAAGACACCTCTCAAAACACTGGGGATATTTTACAAGCAAATGACAAAGTTGAAAGTAAAGGTAAAGGTTCCTCTCGCACATATGTGCCAGTCGTTCCTGACTCTAGGGGGCGGTGGTCATCTCTGTTTCAAAGCCGAAGAGCCAGTGCTGTCTGAGGACATTTCCGTGGTCATGTGGCTGGCATGAATAAATGCTGAAGATGCACGGAACACTGTTACCTTCCCACCAAAGGTAGCCCTTATTTTTGTACTTGCATTTTTTACGTGCTTTGGAAATGCTAGGTTGGCAGAAGCTGGGACAAGTAACCAGAGTTCACTCCGTTACACGTTGCTGGAGATTCGAACTGCCAAACTGCTAACCTTTCTGATGGAAAAGCTTAGCATTTAGCTACTGAGCCACCGCATCCCTCTAAGTTGACAGTAAGAGCATTCATATTATGATGGCAATTTAATAAAAAAGCCTTCGCGGAATTAAAAGAATAATTGCACCTATAAGTTACAAGAGAACAAACTTGGATTTCCACTATAAAACTTAAATTTGATTTAAAGTTTGTCATATGGGGGATCTACACAATCTCCAACCTGGATGTTCAGATCCAGCAGAAAAGGGAAGTTGGCAGCAGCCCGTGGCTTATGTCTCCAAGCTGGATGGTCGGATCCAGCAGAAAAGGGAAGAGCAGCTGACAGAGAAGCAAAGCTGTCAGAAACCCGAGAGGATCAGAGCCACCCTGACATGACAGCTTATGCAGCATTGGAAATGCGAAGGGGACTGAGCCCCAGATATTCTAAAGCAGAGAAACTCCAGGCAACTGTAGATTTAAAGTGAGTAGAATCTTACTCAAGGACAAAGTGTGTCTTGAAACTCACCTTGAATGGGGGAATGCATTGCCGCTGGCACTTTGGTCTGTGCATGCACTCCATGAAAGGGAATTAGGTTATCTCCTTTTGAAATGATGTTTGGACCCCCCAGTTATAAGTGCTAACTTGAAAAATCACGTAGGGGACCTAGGTCAAATGGGGACCTCATGGGTGAATCAAATGGTGGTTGAATTAAATAAGCAAATACAAGAAATCCAGCAATACTGTGTGTCCCTCAGTCCACCATTTCTGAACACCTCTAGTCATAATATTCAGGTGGGAGACAGAGTTTGGGTAAAACACTGGAAAGGAAAGAACTTGAAACCCAGGTGGAAGAACCCATATAGTGTGGTCATGTGTTCTCCACCTGCAGTAAGAGTGTTGGAATCCAAGTTTTGGATTCACTAGACACCAGTTAAGCCAGCTGCTGAGGAGAATTGGAAGGTAGACCAGGACGAGACCCAACCTCTAGTGGTACGCTTGAAGAAGCGCCCCCTATAACTGTCCTACCTGCAACGAGCATTCTACAAACAGGGAAGAAGAGGCCTTACTGGGAGTCACCCTGGGAAGCTGACTCCTCTACCTATGGCTGAAGATTTGGAGGAGGAGGACAATGTTCCATTTATTAGATATAAGATGTATTGGAAAGTCCGAGCACCTGTCAAGGTATGGAAAGTCAAGTATTCATAGCCATAACTGCACTATCTATTGCTTTAGTGAGTGTGCTTACCCTTATTGTGATTTATTGTATTGGGTATTCATTCTTCGGGAATTGCCCCCTCCTGAGAAAGACAGGTGCTGAGGCTAAAATCATTGACTGTGACAAAGAGGAGTGCAAATCTTCTGATGACACTTATGATGTAGGAGTTTGGGGATTGTGGGCAATATAGTTTGCAAATAAGACTTGGCTTTGTGGATTGCCCAAAACTGATATTGCCCTTCCTCAAATTATATATAACCCCCGGCTTCTGCCTTTATTTATTTATTTATTTATTTATTTATATATATATATATATATATATATATATATATATATATATATATATATATATATATATATATATATATATATATATATATATATATATATATATATATATATATATATATATATATATATATATATATATATATATATATATATATATTAGATTTTATTAAAATTTATATGCCGCCCTTTTCCCTGAGGGGACTCAGGGCGGCTCACAACCATTAGGGAGGGGGTACAATACAAAATAAACAATATATAAACAAGATAAGTAGTAAAAACACAACATGCATTCTACATTCAACACTCGGGTGGGGCAATTGAGGGCTTATCCCCAGGCCTGTTGGGAGAGCCAGGTCTTAAGGGCTACGCGGAAGGCCTGGACGGTGGTGAGGGTACGTATCTCGACGGGGAGATCGTTCCACAGGGTCGGAGCTGCAACAGAAAAGGCTCTCCTCCGTGTAGTCGCCAGTCGACATTGACTGGCGGATGGAATTCGGAGGAGGCCCAGTCTGTGCGATCTAATCGGTCGGAGGGAGGTAATCGGCAGAAGGCGGTCTCTCAAGTTCCCAGATCCACTACCATGGAGTGCTTTAAAGGTGGTCATCAGTACTCTGAAGTGCACCCGGAGACCGACAGGTAGCCAGTGCAGCTCGCGGAGGATGGGT